>NW_026116819.1:0-30032 GCF_001640805.2 Lates calcarifer
GTTTGTAAACATTCAGCGTAATGTTGTAAACATTCAGCATAATGTTTGTAAACATTTAGAACAATAGTCATACACGCTCAGGATCAATATTGCCCGGGAATCCTCTTTTCTCTTTGGGTGCTCTAAGTGAGGCCAGTGTGTGAAGATCTACCAGACGCAGCATTTGGACGATGAATAAGCTCACAATAAACAATTGCTGTACCCTCTTAAAAGGAGAGGCGAAATTTAAATTTCAACTTCTCTAATATGAATCTCTGTGAAATTGTAATGTTTATAAACATTCACAATCTATGACATCAGTCAGTGGCTCAGGGGAAATCTGTTTCTTTCAGTGGGTGCTCTACTAAGTGAGACCAGTGTGTGTGATCCAGTGTTAGCTGAATTCAGACACGATTAGCTCAGAATGAACAACTGCTGTTCCTTGTTAAAAGGAGAGTGGAAATCTAAATCTCAGCCTCTCTAACACGAATCTATGTCAATTTGTCATGTTTACATTCAGAATGTCTCAAAGCAATCATAGCCGAGGGGAAACCTGTTGTCTGCTGTGGTGCTCTAAGTGAGTCGAGTGTGTGAACATGCACCTTACGCAGCATTTGGACGCTAAATAAGCTCATAATGAACAACTGCTGTACCCTGTTAAAAGGAGAGTGGAAATCTAAATTGCAGCCTATCTAATATGAATCTTTGTGAAATTTTAATGTTTGTAAACATTCAGCATAATGTTTGTAAACATTCAGCGTAATGTTTGTAAACATTCAGTTTGTAATGTTTGTAAACATTCAGCATAACATTCAGCGTAATGTTTGTAAACATTCAGCATAATGTTTGTAAACATTCAGCGTAATGTTTGTAAACATTCAGCGTAATGTTTGTAAACATTCAGAACAATAGTCATACACGCTCAGGATCAATATTGCCGGCGGGAATCCTCTTTTCTTCTTTGGGTGCTCTAAGTGAGGCCAGTGTGTGAAGATCTACCAGACGCAGCATTTGGACGATGAATAAGCTCACAATAAACAATTGCTGTACCCTCTTAAAAGGAGAGGCGAAATTTAAATTTCAACTTCTCTAATATGAATCTCTGTGAAATTGTAATGTTTATAAACATTCACAATCTATGACATCAGTCAGTGGCTCAGGGGAAATCTGTTTCTTTCAGTGGGTGCTCTACTAAGTGAGACCAGTGTGTGTGATCCAGTGTTAGCTGAATTCAGACACGATTAGCTCAGAATGAACAACTGCTGTTCCTTGTTAAAAGGAGAGTGGAAATCTAAATCTCAGCCTCTCTAACACGAATCTATGTCAATTTGTCATGTTTACATTCAGAATGTCTCAAAGCAATCATAGCCGAGGGGAAACCTGTTGTCTGCTGTGGTGCTCTAAGTGAGTCGAGTGTGTGAACATGCACCTTACGCAGCATTTGGACGCTAAATAAGCTCATAATGAACAACTGCTGTACCCTGTTAAAAGGAGAGTGGAAATCTAAATTGCAGCCTATCTAATATGAATCTTTGTGAAATTTTAATGTTTGTAAACATTCAGCATAATGTTTGTAAACATTCAGCGTAATGTTTGTAAACATTCAGCCAAATGTTTATCAATATCTATAATGTTTATAAACATTCAGCGTAATGTTTGTAAACATTCAGCATAATGTTTGTAAACATTCAGCCATTCAGTAATGTTTGTAAACATTCAGCCGTTTGTAATGTTTGTAAACATTCAGCGTAATGTTTGTAAATTCAGAACAATAGGTCATACACGCTCAGGATCAATATTGCCGGCGGGAATCCTCTTTTCTTCTTTGGGTGCTCTAAGTGAGGCCAGTGTGTGAAGATCTACCAGACGCAGCATTTGGACGATGAATAAGCTCACAATAAACAATTGCTGTACCCTCTTAAAAGGAGAGGCGAAATTTAAATTTCAACTTCTCTAATATGAATCTCTGTGAAATTGTAATGTTTATAAACATTCACAATCTATGACATCAGTCAGTGGCTCAGGGGAAATCTGTTTCTTTCAGTGGGTGCTCTACTAAGTGAGACCAGTGTGTGTGATCCAGTGTTAGCTGAATTCAGACACGATTAGCTCAGAATGAACAACTGCTGTTCCTTGTTAAAAGGAGAGTGGAAATCTAAATCTCAGCCTCTCTAACACGAATCTATGTCAATTTGTCATGTTTACATTCAGAATGTCTCAAAGCAATCATAGCCGGGGAAACCTGTTGTCTGCTGTGGGTGCTCTAAGTGAGTCGAGTGTGTGAACATGCACCTTACGCAGCATTTGGACGCTAAATAAGCTCATAATGAACAACTGCTGTACCCTGTTAAAAGGAGAGTGGAAATCTAAATTGCAGCCTATCTAATATGAATCTTTGTGAAATTTTAATGTTTGTAAACATTCAGCATAATGTTTGTAAACATTCAGCGTAATGTTTGTAAACATTCAGCCAAATGTTTATCAATATCTATAATGTTTATAACATTCAGCGTAATGTTTGTAAAACATTCAGCAAATGTTTGTAAACATTCAGCGTAATGTTTGTAAACATTCAGCGTAATGTTTGTAAACATTTAGAACAATAGTCATACACGCTCAGGATCAATATTGCCGGCGGGAATCCTCTTTTCTTCTTTGGGTGCTCTAAGTGAGGCCAGTGTGTGAAGATCTACCAGACGCAGCATTTGGACGATGAATAAGCTCACAATAAACAATTGCTGTACCCTCTTAAAAGGAGAGGCGAAATTTAAATTTCAACTTCTCTAATATGAATCTCTGTGAAATTGTAATGTTTATAAACATTCACAATCTATGACATCAGTCAGTGGCTCAGGGGAAATCTGTTTCTTTCAGTGGGTGCTCTACTAAGTGAGACCAGTGTGTGTGATCCAGTGTTAGCTGAATTCAGACACGATTAGCTCAGAATGAACAACTGCTGTTCCTTGTTAAAAGGAGAGTGGAAATCTAAATCTCAGCCTCTCTAACACGAATCTATGTCAATTTGTCATGTTTACATTCAGAATGTCTCAAAGCAATCATAGCCGAGGGGAAACCTGTTGTCTGCTGTGGGTGCTCTAAGTGAGTCGAGTGTGTGAACATGCACCTTACGCAGCATTTGGACGCTAAATAAGCTCATAATGAACAACTGCTGTACCCTGTTAAAAGGAGAGTGGAAATCTAAATTGCAGCCTATCTAATATGAATCTTTGTGAAATTTTGTTTGTAATGTTTGTAAACATTCAGCGTAATGTTTGTAAACATTCAGCCAAATGTTTATCAATATCTATAATGTTTAAACATTCAGCGTAATGTTTGTAAACATTCAGTTTGTAAACATTCAAATGTTTGTAACACAATGTCATTTAGTTCATTCAGCGTAATGTTTGTAAACATTCATGTTTGTAAACATTCAGTAACATTTAATGTTTGTAAACATTTAGAACAATAGTCATACACGCTCAGGATCAATATTGCCGGCGGAATCCTCTTTTCTTCTTTGGGTGCTCTAAGTGAGGCCAGTGTGTGAAGATCTACCAGACGCAGCATTTGGACGATGAATAAGCTCACAATAAACAATTGCTGTACCCTCTTAAAAGGAGAGGCGAAATTTAAATTTCAACTTCTCTAATATGAATCTCTGTGAAATTGTAATGTTTATAAACATTCACAATCTATGACATCAGTCAGTGGCTCAGGGGAAATCTGTTTCTTTCAGTGGGTGCTCTACTAAGTGAGACCAGTGTGTGTGATCCAGTGTTAGCTGAATTCAGACACGATTAGCTCAGAATGAACAACTGCTGTTCCTTGTAAAAGGAGAGTGGAAATCTAAATCTCAGCCTCTCCTAACACGAATCTATGTCAATTTGTCATGTTTACATTCAGAATGTCTCCAAAGCAATCATAGCCGAGGGGAAACCTGTTGTCTGCTGTGGGTGCTCTAAGTGAGTCGAGTGTGTGAACATGCACCTTACGCAGCATTTGGACGCTAAATAAGCTCATAATGAACAACTGCTGTACCCTGTTAAAAGGAGAGTGGAAATCTAAATTGCAGCCTATCTAATATGAATCTTTGTGAAATTTTAATGTTTGTAAACATTCAGCAGTAATGTTTGTAAACATTACCAATGACGTAAATAAGTTATAAACATCAGCAATGTTTTAAAATCAGTATTAAAATCATTCACTAAATTTATAATCTTTGTAAATTTCAGCGTAATGTTTGTAAACATTCAGCATAATGTTTGTAAACATTCAGCCAAATGTTTTAAACATTCTAGCTAATGTTTGTACATTCAGCGTAATGTTTGTACATTCAGTATATGTTTGTAAACATTCAGCGTAATGTTTGTAAACATTCAGCCAAATGTTTATCAATATCTACTAATGTTTTATAAACATTCAGGTAATGTTTGTAAACATTCAGCCAGTAATGTTTGTAAACATTCAGCATAATGTTTGTAAACATTCAGCGTAATGTTTGTAAACATTTAGAACAATAGTCATACACGCTCAGGATCAATATTGCCCGGCGGGAAATCCTCTTTTCTTCTTTGGGTGCTCTAAGTGAGGCCAGTGTGTGAAGATCTACTAGACGCAGCATTTGGACGATGAATAAGCTCACAATAAACAATTGCTGTACCCTCTTAAAAGGAGAGGCGAAATTTAAATTTCAACTTCTCTAATATGAATCTCTGTGAAATTGTAATGTTTATAAACATTCACAATCTATGACATCAGTCAGTGGCTCAGGGGAAATCTGTTTCTTTCAGTGGGTGCTCTACTAAGTGAGACCAGTGTGTGTGATCCAGTGTTAGCTGAATTCAGACACGATTAGCTCAGAATGAACAACTGCTGTTCCTTGTTAAAAGGAGAGTGGAAATCTAAATCTCAGCCTCTCTAACACGAATCTATGTCAATTTGTCATGTTTACATTCAGAATGTCTCAAAGCAATCATAGCCGAGGGGAAACCTGTTGTCTGCTGTGGGTGCTCTAAGTGAGTCGAGTGTGTGAACATGCACCTTACGCAGCATTTGGACGCTAAATAAGCTCATAATGAACAACTGCTGTACCCTGTTAAAAGGAGAGTGGAAATCTAAATTGCAGCCTATCTAATATGAATCTTTGTGAAATTTTAATGTTTGTAAACATTCAGCATAATGTTTGTAAACATTCAGCGCTAATGTTTGTAAACATTCAGCCAAATGTTTTATCAATATCTATAATGTTTATAAACATTCAGCGTAATGTTTGTAAACATTCAGCCAGTATCATATGTTTGTAAACATTCAGCGATAATGTTTGTAAACATTCAGCAATGTTTATAAATTAGATGTTTGTAAACATTCAGCGTAATGTTTGTAAACATTCACGTAATGTAACATTTAGAACAATAGTCATACACGCTCAGGATCAATATTGCCGGCGGGAATCCTCTTTTCTTCTTTGGGTGCTCTAAGTGAGGCCAGTGTGTGAAGATCTACCAGACGCAGCATTTGGACGATGAATAAGCTCACAATAAACAATTGCTGTACCCTCTTAAAAGGAGAGGCGAAATTTAAATTTCAACTTCTCTAATATGAATCTCTGTGAAATTGTAATGTTTATAAACATTCACAATCTATGACATCAGTCAGTGGCTCAGGGGAAATCTGTTTCTTTCAGTGGGTGCTCTACTAAGTGAGACCAGTGTGTGTGATCCAGTGTTAGCTGAATTCAGACACGATTAGCTCAGAATGAACAACTGCTGTTCCTTGTTAAAAGGAGAGTGGAAATCTAAATCTCAGCCTCCTCTAACACGAATCTATGTCAATTTGTCATGTTTACATTCAGAATGTCTCAAAGCAATCATAGCCGAGGGGAAACCTGTTGTCTGCTGTGGGTGCTCTAAGTGAGTCGAGTGTGTGAACATGCACCTTACGCAGCATTTGGACGCTAAATAAGCTCATAATGAACAACTGCTGTACCCTGTTAAAAGGAGAGTGGAAATCTAAATTGCAGCCTATCTAATATGAATCTTTGTGAAATTTTAATGTTTGTAAACATTCAGCATAATGTTTGTAAACATTCAGCGTAATGTTTGTAAACATTCAGCCAAATGTTTATCAATATCTATAATGTTTATAAACATTCAGCGTAATGTTTGTAAACATTCAGCCAAATGTTTATCATATTATATGTTTGTAAACATTCAGCGTAATGTTTGTAAACATTCAGCATAATGTTGTAACATTCGCATAGTTTGTAAACATTCAGCGTAATGTTTGTAAACATTTAGAACAATAGTCATACACGCTCAGGATCAATATTGCCGGCGGGAATCCTCTTTTCTTCTTTGGGTGCTCTAAGTGAGGCCAGTGTGTGAAGATCTACCAGACGCAGCATTTGGACGATGAATAAGCTCACAATAAACAATTGCTGTACCCTCTTAAAAGGAGAGGCGAAATTTAAATTTCAACTTCTCTAATATGAATCTCTGTGAAATTGTAATGTTTATAAACATTCACAATCTATGACATCAGTCAGTGGCTCAGGGGAAATCTGTTTCTTTCAGTGGGTGCTCTACTAAGTGAGACCAGTGTGTGTGATCCAGTGTTAGCTGAATTCAGACACGATTAGCTCAGAATGAACAACTGCTGTTCCTTGTTAAAAGGAGAGTGGAAATCTAAATCTCAGCCTCTCTAACACGAATCTATGTCAATTTGTCATGTTTACATTCAGAATGTCTCAAAGCAATCATAGCCGAGGGGAAACCTGTTGTCTGCTGTGGGTGCTCTAAGTGAGTCGAGTGTGTGAACATGCACCTTACGCAGCATTTGGACGCTAAATAAGCTCATAATGAACAACTGCTGTACCCTGTTAAAAGGAGAGTGGAAATCTAAATTGCAGCCTATCTAATATGAATCTTTGTGAAATTTTAATGTTTGTAAACATTCAGCATAATGTTTGTAAACATTCAGCCGTAATGTTTGTAAACATTCAGCCAAATGTTTATCAATATCTATAATGTTTATAAACATTCAGCGTAATGTTTAGTAAACATTCAGCGTAATGTTTGTAAACATTCAGCAGTAATGTTTGTAAACATTCAGCGTAATGTTTGTAAACATTCAGCCATAATGTTTGTAAACATTCAGCCGTAATGTTTGTAAACATTCAGCATAATGTTTGTAAACATTCAGCGTAATGTTTGTAAACATTTAGAACAATAGTCATACACGCTCAGGATCAATATTGCCGGCGGGAATCCTCTTTTCTTCTTTGGGTGCTCTAAGTGAGGCCAGTGTGTGAAGATCTACCAGACGCAGCATTTGGACGATGAATAAGCTCACAATAAACAATTGCTGTACCCTCTTAAAAGGAGAGGCGAAATTTAAATTTCAACTTCTCTAATATGAATCTCTGTGAAATTGTAATGTTTATAAACATTCACAATCTATGACATCAGTCAGTGGCTCAGGGGAAATCTGTTTCTTTCAGTGGGTGCTCTACTAAGTGAGACCAGTGTGTGTGATCCAGTGTTAGCTGAATTCAGACACGATTAGCTCAGAATGAACAACTGCTGTTCCTTGTTAAAAGGAGAGTGGAAATCTAAATCTCAGCCTCTCTAACACGAATCTATGTCAATTTGTCATGTTTACATTCAGAATGTCTCAAAGCAATCATAGCCGAGGGGAAACCTGTTGTCTGCTGTGGGTGCTCTAAGTGAGTCGAGTGTGTGAACATGCACCTTACGCAGCATTTGGACGCTAAATAAGCTCATAATGAACAACTGCTGTACCCTGTTAAAAGGAGAGTGGAAATCTAAATTGCAGCCTATCTAATATGAATCTTTGTGAAATTTTAATGTTTGTAAACATTCAGCATAATGTTTGTAAACATTCAGCGTAATGTTTGTAAACATTCAGCCAAATGTTTATCAATATCTATAATTTTATAAACATTCAGCGTAATGTTTGTAAACATTCAGCAAATGTTTGTAAACATTCAGCGTAATGTTTTAAACATTCAGCGTAATGTTTGTAAACATTTAGAACAATAGTCATACACGCTCAGGATCAATATTGCCGGCGGGAATCCTCTTTTCTTCTTTGGGTGCTCTAAGTGAGGCCAGTGTGTGAAGATCTACCAGACGCAGCATTTGGACGATGAATAAGCTCACAATAAACAATTGCTGTACCCTCTTAAAAGGAGAGGCGAAATTTAAATTTCAACTTCTCTAATATGAATCTCTGTGAAATTGTAATGTTTATAAACATTCACAATCTATGACATCAGTCAGTGGCTCAGGGGAAATCTGTTTCTTTCAGTGGGTGCTCTACTAAGTGAGACCAGTGTGTGTGATCCAGTGTTAGCTGAATTCAGACACGATTAGCTCAGAATGAACAACTGCTGTTCCTTGTTAAAAGGAGAGTGGAAATCTAAATCTCAGCCTCTCTAACACGAATCTATGTCAATTTGTCATGTTTACATTCAGAATGTCTCAAAGCAATCATAGCCGAGGGGAAACCTGTTGTCTGCTGTGGGTGCTCTAAGTGAGTCGAGTGTGTGAACATGCACCTTACGCAGCATTTGGACGCTAAATAAGCTCATAATGAACAACTGCTGTACCCTGTTAAAAGGAGAGTGGAAATCTAAATTGCAGCCTATCTAATATGAATCTTTGTGAAATTTTAATGTTTGTAAACATTCAGCATAATGTTTGTAAACATTCAGCGTAATGTTTGTAAACATTCAGCCAAATGTTTATCAATATCTATAATGTTTATAAACATTCAGCGTAATGTTTGTAAACATTCAGCCATAATGTTTGTAAACATTCAGCGTAATGTTGTAAACATTCAGCATAAGTTGTAATTGTAAACATTCAGCATAATGTTTGTAAACATTCAGCGTAATGTTTGTAAACATTCAGCGTAATGTTTGTAAAACATTTAGAACAATAGTCATACACGCTCAGGATCAATATTGCCGGCGGGAATCCTCTTTTCTTCTTTGGGTGCTCTAAGTGAGGCCAGTGTGTGAAGATCTACCAGACGCAGCATTTGGACGATGAATAAGCTCACAATAAACAATTGCTGTACCCTCTTAAAAGGAGAGGCGAAATTTAAATTTCAACTTCTCTAATATGAATCTCTGTGAAATTGTAATGTTTATAAACATTCACAATCTATGACATCAGTCAGTGGCTCAGGGGAAATCTGTTTCTTTCAGTGGGTGCTCTACTAAGTGAGACCAGTGTGTGTGATCCAGTGTTAGCTGAATTCAGACACGATTAGCTCAGAATGAACAACTGCTGTTCCTTGTTAAAAGGAGAGTGGAAATCTAAATCTCAGCCTCTCTAACACGAATCTATGTCAATTTGTCATGTTTACATTCAGAATGTCTCAAAGCAATCATAGCCGAGGGGAAACCTGTTGTCTGCTGTGGGTGCTCTAAGTGAGTCGAGTGTGTGAACATGCACCTTACGCAGCATTTGGACGCTAAATAAGCTCATAATGAACAACTGCTGTACCCTGTTAAAAGGAGAGTGGAAATCTAAATTGCAGCCTATCTAATATGAATCTTTGTGAAATTTTAATGTTTGTAAACATTCAGCATAATGTTTGTAAACATTCAGCGTAATGTTTGTAAACATTCAGCCAAATGTTTATCAATATCTATAATGTTATAAACATTCAGCGTAATGTTTGTAAACATTCAGCATAATGTTTGTAAACATTCAGCGTAAATGTTGTAAACATTCACAGAATTTTGTAAACATTCAGCGTAATGTTTGTAAACATTCAGCATAATGTTTGTAAACATTCACCAGCGTAATGTTTGTAAACATTCACATAATGTTTGTAAACATTCAGCATAATGTTGTAAACATTCAGCGTAATGTTTGTAAACATTTAGAACAATAGTCATACACGCTCAGGATCAATATTGCCGGCGGGAATCCTCTTTTCTTCTTTGGGTGCTCTAAGTGAGGCCAGTGTGTGAAGATCTACCAGACGCAGCATTTGGACGATGAATAAGCTCACAATAAACAATTGCTGTACCCTCTTAAAAGGAGAGGCGAAATTTAAATTTCAACTTCTCTAATATGAATCTCTGTGAAATTGTAATGTTTATAAACATTCACAATCTATGACATCAGTCAGTGGCTCAGGGGAAATCTGTTTCTTTCAGTGGGTGCTCTACTAAGTGAGACCAGTGTGTGTGATCCAGTGTTAGCTGAATTCAGACACGATTAGCTCAGAATGAACAACTGCTGTTCCTTGTTAAAAGGAGAGTGGAAATCTAAATCTCAGCCTCTCTAACACGAATCTATGTCAATTTGTCATGTTTACATTCAGAATGTCTCAAAGCAATCATAGCCGAGGGGAAACCTGTTGTCTGCTGTGGGTGCTCTAAGTGAGTCGAGTGTGTGAACATGCACCTTACGCAGCATTTGGACGCTAAATAAGCTCATAATGAACAACTGCTGTACCCTGTTAAAAGGAGAGTGGAAATCTAAATTGCAGCCTATCTAATATGAATCTTTGTGAAATTTTAATGTTTGTAAACATTCAGCATAATGTTTGTAAACATTCAGCGTAATGTTTGTAAACATTCAGCAAATGTTATCTATAATGTTTATAAACATTCAGCGTAATGTTTGTAAACATTTTACATTCAGCATAATGTTTGTAAACATTCACCGTAATGTTGTAAACATTCAGCATAATGTTTGTAAACATTCAGCATAATGTTTGTAAACATTCAGCGTAATGTTTGTAAACATTTAGAACAATAGTCATACACGCTCAGGATCAATATTGCCGGCGGGAATCCTCTTTTCTTCTTTGGGTGCTCTAAGTGAGGCCAGTGGTGTGAAGATCTACCAGACGCAGCATTTGGACGATGAATAAGCTCACAATAAACAATTGCTGTACCCTCTTAAAAGGAGAGGCGAAATTTAAATTTCAACTTCTCTAATATGAATCTCTGTGAAATTGTAATGTTTATAAACATTCACAATCTATGACATCAGTCAGTGGCTCAGGGGAAATCTGTTTCTTTCAGTGGGTGCTCTACTAAGTGAGACCAGTGTGTGTGATCCAGTGTTAGCTGAATTCAGACACGATTAGCTCAGAATGAACAACTGCTGTTCCTTGTTAAAAGGAGAGTGGAAATCTAAATCTCAGCCTCTCTAACACGAATCTATGTCAATTTGTCATGTTTACATTCAGAATGTCTCAAAGCAATCATAGCCGAGGGAAACCTGTTGTCTGCTGTGGGTGCTCTAAGTGAGTCGAGTGTGTGAACATGCACCTTACGCAGCATTTGGACGCTAAATAAGCTCATAATGAACAACTGCTGTACCCTGTTAAAAGGAGAGTGGAAATCTAAATTGCAGCCTATCTAATATGAATCTTTGGTGAAATTTTAATGTTTGTAAACATTCAGCATAATGTTTGTAAACATTCAGCGTAATGTTTGTAAACATTCAGCCAAATGTTTATCAATATCTATAATGTTTATAAACATTCAGCGTAATGTGTTGTAAACATTCAGCGTAATTTTGTAACATTCAGCATAATGTTTGTAAACATTCAGTCACCGTAATGTTTGTAAACATTCAGCAGTAATGTTTGTAAACATTCAGCGTAATGGTTTGTAAACATTTAGAACAATAGTCATACACGCTCAGGATCAATATTGCCGGCGGGAATCCTCTTTTCTTCTTTGGGTGCTCTAAGTGAGGCCAGTGTGTGAAGATCTACCAGACGCAGCATTTGGACGATGAATAAGCTCACAATAAACAATTGCTGTACCCTCTTAAAAGGAGAGGCGAAATTTAAATTTCAACTTCTCTAATATGAATCTCTGTGAAATTGTAATGTTTATAAACATTCACAATCTATGACATCAGTCAGTGGGCTCAGGGGAAATCTGTTTCTTTCAGTGGGTGCTCTACTAAGTGAGACCAGTGTGTGTGATCCAGTGTTAGCTGAATTCAGACACGATTAGCTCAGAATGAACAACTGCTGTTCCTTGTTAAAAGGAGAGTGGAAATCTAAATCTCAGCCTCTCTAACACGAATCTATGTCAATTTGTCATGTTTACATTCAGAATGTCTCAAAGCAATCATAGCCGAGGGGAAACCTGTTGTCTGCTGTGGGTGCTCTAAGTGAGTCGAGTGTGTGAACATGCACCTTACGCAGCATTTGGACGCTAAATAAGCTCATAATGAACAACTGCTGTACCCTGTTAAAAGGAGAGTGGAAATCTAAATTGCAGCCTATCTAATATGAATCTTTGTGAAATTTTAATGTTTGTAAACATTCAGCATAATGTTTGTAAACATTCAGCGTAATGTTTGTAAACATTCAGCCAAATGTTTATCAATATCTATAATGTTTATAAACATTCAGCGTAATGTTGTAAACATCAGCAATTTGTAAACATTCAGCAGTAATGTTTGTAAACATTCAGCGATAATGTTTGTAAACATTCAGCGTAATGTTTGTAAACATTCAGCATAATGTTTGTAAACATTCAGCGTAATGTTTGTAAACATTTAGAACAATAGTCATACACGCTCAGGATCAATATTGCCGGCGGGAATCCTCTTTTCTTCTTTGGGTGCTCTAAGTGAGGCCAGTGTGTGAAGATCTACCAGACGCAGCATTTGGACGATGAATAAGCTCACAATAAACAATTGCTGTACCCTCTTAAAAGGAGAGGCGAAATTTAAATTTCAACTTCTCTAATATGAATCTCTGTGAAATTGTAATGTTTATAAACATTCACAATCTATGACATCAGTCAGTGGCTCAGGGGAAATCTGTTTCTTTCAGTGGGTGCTCTACTAAGTGAGACCAGTGTGTGTGATCCAGTGTTAGCTGAATTCAGACACGATTAGCTCAGAATGAACAACTGCTGTTCCTTGTTAAAAGGAGAGTGGAAATCTAAATCTCAGCCTCTCTAACACGAATCTATGTCAATTTGTCATGTTTACATTCAGAATGTCTCAAAGCAATCATAGCCGAGGGGAAACCTGTTGTCTGCTGTGGTGCTCTAAGTGAGTCGAGTGTGTGAACATGCACCTTACGCAGCATTTGGACGCTAAATAAGCTCATAATGAACAACTGCTGTACCCTGTTAAAAGGAGAGTGGAAATCTAAATTGCAGCCTATCTAATATGAATCTTTGTGAAATTTTAATGTTTGTAAACATTCAGCATAATGTTTGTAAACATTCAGCCTAATGTTTAATATCTATAATGTTTATAAACATCAGTAATGTTTATAAACATTCAGCGTAATGTTTGTAAACATTCACCTAATTTGTAAACATTCAGCAATGTTGTAATCAGGTATGTTTGTAAAACATTCAGCGTAATGTTTGTAAACATTTAGAACAATAGTCATACACGCTCAGGATCAATATTGCCGGCGGGAATCCTCTTTTCTTCTTTGGGTGCTCTAAGTGAGGCCAGTGTGTGAAGATCTACCAGACGCAGCATTTGGACGATGAATAAGCTCACAATAAACAATTGCTGTACCCTCTTAAAAGGAGAGGCGAAATTTAAATTTCAACTTCTCTAATATGAATCTCTGTGAAATTGTAATGTTTATAAACATTCACAATCTATGACATCAGTCAGTGGCTCAGGGGAAATCTGTTTCTTTCAGTGGGTGCTCTACTAAGTGAGACCAGTGTGTGTGATCCAGTGTTAGCTGAATTCAGACACGATTAGCTCAGAATGAACAACTGCTGTTCCTTGTTAAAAGGAGAGTGGAAATCTAAATCTCAGCCTCTCTAACACGAATCTATGTCAATTTGTCATGTTTACATTCAGAATGTCTCAAAGCAATCATAGCCGAGGGGAAACCTGTTGTCTGCTGTGGGTGCTCTAAGTGAGTCGAGTGTGTGAACATGCACCTTACGCAGCATTTGGACGCTAAATAAGCTCATAATGAACAACTGCTGTACCCTGTTAAAAGGAGAGTGGAAATCTAAATTGCAGCCTATCTAATATGAATCTTTGTGAAATTTTAATGTTTGTAAACATTCAGCATAATGTTTGTAAACATTCAGCGTAATGTTTGTAAACATTCAGCCAAATGTTTATCAATATCTATAATGTTTATAAACATTCAGCGTAATGTTTGTAAACATTCAGCACTAATTTTGTTAAACATTCACGTAATGTTTGTAAACATTCAGCATAATGTTTGTAAACATTCAGCGTAATGTTTGTAAACATTCAGCTAAGGTAACAATAGTCAATAGTCTACACGCTCAGGATCAATATTGCCGGCGGGAATCCTCTTTTCTTCTTTGGGTGCTCTAGTGAGGCCAGTGTGTGAAGATCTACCAGACGCAGCATTTGGACGATGAATAAGCTCACAATAAACAATTGCTGTACCCTCTTAAAAGGAGAGGCGAAATTTAAATTTCAACTTCTCTAATATGAATCTCTGTGAAATTGTAATGTTTATAAACATTCACAATCTATGACATCAGTCAGTGGCTCAGGGGAAATCTGTTTCTTTCAGTGGGTGCTCTACTAAGTGAGACCAGTGTGTGTGATCCAGTGTTAGCTGAATTCAGACACGATTAGCTCAAGAATGAACAACTGCTGTTCCTTGTTAAAAGGAGAGTGGTAATCTAAATCTCAGCCTCTCTAACACGAATCTATGTCAATTTGTCATGTTTACATTCAGAATGTCTCAAAGCAATCATAGCCGAGGGGAAACCTGTTGTCTGCTGTGGGTGCTCTAAGTGAGTCGAGTGTGTGAACATGCACCTTACGCAGCATTTGGACGCTAAATAAGCTCATAATGAACAACTGCTGTACCCTGTTAAAAGGAGAGTGGAAATCTAAATTGCAGCCTATCTAATATGAATCTTTGTGAAATTTTAATGTTTGTAAACATTCAGCATAATGTTTGTAAACATTCAGCGTAATGTTTGTAAACATTCAGCCAAATGTTTATCAATATCTATAATGTTTATAAACATTCAGCGTAATGTTTGTAAACATTCAGCATAATGTTTGTAAACATTCAGCCGTAATGTTTGTAAACATTCAGCATAATGTTTGTAAACATTCAGCTAATGTTTGTAAACATTCAGCCAAAGTTTATCAATATCTATAATGTTTATAAACATTCAGCGTAATGTTTGTAAACATTCAGCGTAATGTTTGTAAACATTCAGCATAATGTTTGTAAACATTCAGCGTAATGTTTGTAAACATTTAGAACAATAGTCATACACGCTCAGGATCAATATTGCCGGCGGGAATCCTCTTTTCTTCTTTGGGTGCTCTAAGTGAGGCCAGTGTGTGAAGATCTACCAGACGCAGCATTTGGACGATGAATAAGCTCACAATAAACAATTGCTGTACCCTCTTAAAAGGAGAGGCGAAATTTAAATTTCAACTTCTCTAATATGAATCTCTGTGAAATTGTAATGTTTATAAACATTCACAATCTATGACATCAGTCAGTGGCTCAGGGGAAATCTGTTTCTTTCAGTGGGTGCTCTACTAAGTGAGACCAGTGTGTGTGATCCAGTGTTAGCTGAATTCAGACACGATTAGCTCAGAATGAACAACTGCTGTTCCTTGTTAAAAGGAGAGTGGAAATCTAAAATCTCAGCCTCTCTAACACGAATCTATGTCAATTTGTCATGTTTACATTCAGAATGTCTCAAAGCAATCATAGCCGAGGGGAAACCTGTTGTCTGCTGTGGGTGCTCTAAGTGAGTCGAGTGTGTGAACATGCACCTTACGCAGCATTTGGACGCTAAATAAGCTCATAATGAACAACTGCTGTACCCTGTTAAAAGGAGAGTGGAAATCTAAATTGCAGCCTATCTAATATGAATCTTTGTGAAATTTTAATGTTTGTAAACATTCAGCATAATGTTTGTAAACATTCAGCGTAATGTTTGTAAACATTCAGCAATGTTTATCAATATCTATAATGTTTATAAACATTCAGCGTAATGTTTGTAAACATTCAGCAGTAATGTTTGTAAACATTCAGCGTAATGTTTGTAAACATTCAGCCAAATGTTTATCAATATCTATAATGTTTATAAACATTCAGCAGTAATGTTTGTATAAACATTCAGCGTAATGTTTGTAAACATTCAGCATAATGTTTGTAAACATTCAGCGTAATGTTTTGTAAACATTTAGAACAATAGTCATACACGCTCAGGATCAATATTGCCGGCGGGAATCCTCTTTTCTTCTTTGGGTGCTCTAAGTGAGGCCAGTGTGTGAAGATCTACCAGACGCAGCATTTGGACGATGAATAAGCTCACAATAAACAATTGCTGTACCCTCTTAAAAGGAGAGGCGAAATTTAAATTTCAACTTCTCTAATATGAATCTCTGTGAAATTGTAATGTTTATAAACATTCACAATCTATGACATCAGTCAGTGGCCTCAGGGGAAATCTGTTTCTTTCAGTGGGTGCTCTACTAAGTGAGACCAGTGTGTGTGATCCAGTGTTAGCTGAATTCAGACACGATTAGCTCAGAATGAACAACTGCTGTTCCTTGTTAAAAGGAGAGTGGAAATCTAAATCTCAGCCTCTCTAACACGAATCTATGTCAATTTGTCATGTTTACATTCAGAATGTCTCAAAGCAATCATAGCCGAGGGGAAACCTGTTGTCTGCTGTGGGTGCTCTAAGTGAGTCGAGTGTGTGAACATGCACCTTACGCAGCATTTGGACGCTAAATAAGCTCATAATGAACAACTGCTGTACCCTGTTAAAAGGAGAGTGGAAATCTAAATTGCAGCCTATCTAATATGAATCTTTGTGAAATTTTAATGTTTGTAAACATTCAGCATAATGTTTGTAAACATTCAGCGTAATGTTTGTAAACATTCAGCCAAATGTTTATCAATATCTATAATGTTTATAAACATTCAGCGTAATGTTTGTAAACATTCAGCCAAATGTTTACATCAGTAATGTTTGTAAACATTCAGCGTAATGTTTGTAAACATTCAGTAATGTTTTAACATCAGCATAATGTTTGTAAACATTCAGCGTAATGTTTGTAAACATTTAGAACAATAGTCATACACGCTCAGGATCAATATTGCCGGCGGGAATCCTCTTTTCTTCTTTGGGTGCTCTAAGTGAGGCCAGTGTGTGAAGATCTACCAGACGCAGCATTTGGACGATGAATAAGCTCACAATAAACAATTGCTGTACCCTCTTAAAAGGAGAGGCGAAATTTAAATTTCAACTTCTCTAATATGAATCTCTGTGAAATTGTAATGTTTATAAACATTCACAATCTATGACATCAGGTCAGTGGCTCAGGGGAAATCTGTTTCTTTCAGTGGGTGCTCTACTAAGTGAGACCAGTGTGTGTGATCCAGTGTTAGCTGAATTCAGACCACGATTAGCTCAGAATGAACAACTGCTGTTCCTTGTTAAAAGGAGAGTGGAAATCTAAATCTCAGCCTCTCTAACACGAATCTATGTCAATTTGTCATGTTTACATTCAGAATGTCTCAAAGCAATCATAGCCGAGGGGAAACCTGTTGTCTGCTGTGGGTGCTCTAAGTGAGTCGAGTGTGTGAACATGCACCTTACGCAGCATTTGGACGCTAAATAAAGCTCATAATGAACAACTGCTGTACCCTGTTAAAAGGAGAGTGGAAATCTAAATTGCAGCCTATCTAATATGAATCTTTGTGAAATTTTAATGTTTGTAAACATTCAGCATAATGTTTGTAAACATTCAGCCAAATGTTTATCAATATCTATAATGTTTATAAACATTCAGCGTAATGTTTGTAAACATTCAGCATAATGTTTATCAATATCTATAATGTTTATAAACATTCAGGCGTAATGTTTGTAAACATTCAGCATAATGTTTTGTAAACATTCAGCTAATGTTTGTAAACATTCAGCGTAATGTTTGTAAACATTTAGAACAATAGTCATACACGCTCAGGATCAATATTGCCGGCGGGAATCCTCTTTTTCTTCTTTGGGTGCTCTAAGTGAGGCCAGTGTGTGAAGATCTACTAGACGCAGCATTTGGGACGATGAATAAGCTCACAATAAACAATTGCTGTACCCTCTTAAAAGGAGAGGCGAAATTTAAATTTCAACTTCTCTAATATGAATCTCTGTGAAATTGTAATGTTTATAAACATTCACAATCTATGACATCAGTCAGTGGCTCAGGGGAAATCTGTTTCTTTCAGTGGGTGCTCTACTAAGTGAGACCAGTGTGTGTGATCCAGTGTTAGCTGAATTCAGACACGATTAGCTCAGAATGAACAACTGCTGTTCCTTGTTAAAAGGAGAGTGGAAATCTAAATCTCAGCCTCTCTAACACGAATCTATGTCAATTTGTCATGTTTACATTCAGAATGTCTCAAAGCAATCATAGCCGAGGGGAAACCTGTTGTCTGCTGTGGGTGCTCTAAGTGAGTCGAGTGTGTGAACATGCACCTTACGCAGCATTTGGACGCTAAATAAGCTCATAATGAACAACTGCTGTACCCTGTTAAAAGGAGAGTGGAAATCTAAATTGCAGCCTATCTAATATGAATCTTTGTGAAATTTTAATGTTTAAACAGTAAACATTCAGCATAATGTTTGTAAACATTCAGCGTAATGTTTGTAAACATTCAGCCAAATGTTTTAATATCAATATGTATAACATTCAGCGTAATGTTTGTAAACATTCAGCGTAATGTTTGTAACATTCAGCATAATGTTTAGTAAACATTCAGCGTAATGTTTGTAAACATTCAGCATAATGTTTGTAAACATTCAGCATAATGTTGTAAACATTCAGCGTAATGTTTGTAAACATTTAGAACAATAGTCATACACGCTCAGGATCAATATTGCCGGCGGGAATCCTCTTTTCTTCTTTGGGTGCTCTAAGTGAGGCCAGTGTGTGAAGATCTACCAGACGCAGCATTTGGACGATGAATAAGCTCACAATAAACAATTGCTGTACCCTCTTAAAAGGAGAGGCGAAATTTAAATTTCAACTTCTCTAATATGAATCTCTGTGAAATTGTAATGTTTATAAACATTCACAATCTATGACATCAGTCAGTGGCTCAGGGGAAATCTGTTTCTTTCAGTGGGTGCTCTACTAAGTGAGACCAGTGTGTGTGATCCAGTGTTAGCTGAATTCAGACACGATTAGCTCAGAATGAACAACTGCTGTTCCTTGTTAAAAGGAGAGTGGAAATCTAAATCTCAGCCTCTCTAACACGAATCTATGTCAATTTGTCATGTTTACATTCAGAATGTCTCAAAGCAATCATAGCCGAGGGGAAACCCTGTTGTCTGCTGTGGGGTGCTCTAAGTGAGTCGAGTGTGTGAACATGCACCTTACGCAGCATTTGGACGCTAAATAAGCTCATAATGAACAACTGCTGTACCCTGTTAAAAGGAGAGTGGAAATCTAAATTGCAGCCTATCTAATATGAATCTTTGTGAAATTTTAAATGTTTGTAAACATTCAGCATAATGTTTGTAAACATTCAGCCGTAATGTTTGTAAACATCACAATGTTTATACATTCAGCATAATGTTTATAAACATTCAGCGTAATGTTTGTAAACATTCAGCCAAATGTTTATCAATAGTCTATAATGTTTATAAACATTCAGCGTAATGTTTGGTAAACATTCAGCATAATGTTTGTAAACATTCCCAGTGTCATTCGTAATGTTTGTAAACATTCAGCGTAATGTTTGTAAACATTTAGAACAATAGTCATACACGCTCAGGATCAATATTGCCGGCGGGAATCCTCTTTCTTCTTTGGGTGCTCTAAGTGAGGCCAGTGTGTGAAGATCTACCAGACGCAGCATTTGGGACGATGAATAAGCTCACAATAAACAATTGCTGTACCCTCTTAAAAGGAGAGGCGAAATTTAAATTTCAACTTCTCTAATATGAATCTCTGTGAAATTGTAATGTTTATAAACATTCACAATCTATGACATCAGTCAGTGGCTCAGGGGAAATCTGTTTCTTTCAGTGGGTGCTCTACTAAGTGAGACCAGTGTGTGTGATCCAGTGTTAGCTGAATTCAGACACGATTAGCTCAGAATGAACAACTGCTGTTCCTTGTTAAAAGGAGAGTGGTAAATCTAAATCTCAGCCTCTCTAACACGAATCTATGTCAATTTGTCATGTTTACATTCAGAATGTCTCAAAGCAATCATAGCCGAGGGGAAACCTGTTGTCTGCTGTGGGTGCTCTAAGTGAGTCGAGTGTGTGAACATGCACCTTACGCAGCATTTGGACGCTAAATAAGCTCATAATGAACAACTGCTGTACCCTGTTAAAAGGAGAGTGGAAATCTAAATTGCAGCCTATCTAATATGAATCTTTGTGAAAATTTTTAATAGTTTGTAAACATTCAGCGTAATGTAATTCAGCAAATGTTTATCAATATTATAATGTTTATAAACATTCAGCGTAATGTTTGTAAACATTCAGCCATAATGTTTGTAAACATTCAGCCATAATGTTTGTAAACATTCAGCATAATGTTTAGTAAACATTCAGCGTAATGTTTGTAAAACATTCAGCAGTAATGTTTGTAAACATTCAGCATAATGTTTGTAAACATTCAGCGTAATGTTTGTAAACATTTAGAACAATAGTCATACACGCTCAGGATCAATATTGCCGGCGGGAATCCTCTTTTCTTCTTTGGGTGCTCTAAGTGAGGCCAGTGTGTGAAGATCTACCTAGACGCAGCATTTGGACGATGAATAAGCTCACAATAAACAATTGCTGTACCCTCTTAAAAGGAGAGGCGAAATTTAAATTTCAACTTCTCTAATATGAATCTCTGTGAAATTGTAATGTTTATAAACATTCACAATCTATGACATCAGTCAGTGGCTCAGGGGAAATCTGTTTCTTTCAGTGGGTGCTCTACTAAGTGAGACCAGTGTGTGTGATCCAGTGTTAGCTGAATTCAGACACGATTAGCTCAGAATGAACAACTGCTGTTCCTTGTTAAAAGGAGAGTGGAAATCTAAATCTCAGCCTCTCTAACACGAATCTATGTCAATTTGTCATGTTTACATTCAGAATGTCTCAAAGCAATCATAGCCGAGGGGAAACCTGTTGTCTGCTGTGGGTGCTCTAAGTGAGTCGAGTGTGTGAACATGCACCTTACGCAGCATTTGGACGCTAAATAAGCTCATAATGAACAACTGCTGTACCCTGTTAAAAGGAGAGTGGAAATCTAAATTGCAGCCTATCTAATATGAATCTTTGTGAAATTTTAATGTTTGTAAACATTCAGCATAATGTTTGTAAACATTCAGCCATAAATGTTTGTAAACATTCAGAATGTTTATAAACATCACGTAATGTTTGTAAACATTCAGCGTAATGTTTGTAAACATTCAGCCAAATGTTTATCTAATTATCATCATAATGTTTGTAAACATTCACCGTAATGTTTGTAAACATTCAGCGTAATGTTTGTAAACATTCACCGTAATGTTTGTAAACATTCAGCATAATGTTTGTAAACATTCAGCATAATGTTTGTAAACATTCAGCGTAATGTTTGTAAACATTTAGAACAATAGTCATACACGCTCAGGATCAATATTGCCGGCGGGAATCCTCTTTTCTTCTTTGGGTGCTCTAAGTGAGGCCAGTGTGTGAAGATCTACTAGACGCAGCATTTGGACGATGAATAAGCTCACAATAAACAATTGCTGTACCCTCTTAAAAGGAGAGGCGAAATTTAAATTTCAACTTCTCTAATATGAATCTCTGTGAAATTGTAATGTTTATAAACATTCACAATCTATGACATCAGTCAGTGGCTCAGGGGAAATCTGTTTCTTTCAGTGGGTGCTCTACTAAGTGAGACCAGTGTGTGTGATCCAGTGTTAGCTGAATTCAGACACGATTAGCTCAGAATGAACAACTGCTGTTCCTTGTTAAAAGGAGAGTGGAAATCTAAATCTCAGCCTCTCTAACACGAATCTATGTCAATTTGTCATGTTTACATTCAGAATGTCTCAAAGCAATCATAGCCGAGGGGAAACCTGTTGTCTGCTGTGGGTGCTCTAAGTGAGTCGAGTGTGTGAACATGCACCTTACGCAGCATTTGGACGCTAAATAAGCTCATAATGAACAACTGCTGTACCCTGTTAAAAGGAGAGTGGAAATCTAAATTGCAGCCTATCTAATATGAATCTTTGTGAAATTTTAATGTTTGTAAACATTCAGCATAATGTTTGTAAACATTCAGCGTAATGTTTGTAAACATTCAGCCAAATGTTTATCAATATCTATAATGTTTATAAACATTCAGCGTAATGTTTGTAAACATTCAGCGTAATGTTTGTAAACATTCAGCATAATGTTTGTAAACATTCAGCATAATGTTTGTAAACATTCAGCGATAATGTTTATAAACATTCAGCGTAATGTTTGTAAACATTCACCGTAATGTTTGTAAACATTCAGCATAATGTTTGTAAACATTCAGCGTAATGTTTGTAAACATTTAGAACAATAGTCATACACGCTCAGGATCAATATTGCCGGCGGGAATCCTCTTTTCTTCTTTGGGTGCTCTAAGTGAGGCCAGTGTGTGAAGATCTACTAGACGCAGCATTTGGACGATGAATAAGCTCACAATAAACAATTGCTGTACCCTCTTAAAAGGAGAGGCGAAATTTAAATTTCAACTTCTCTAATATGAATCTCTGTGAAATTGTAATGTTTATAAACATTCACAATCTATGACATCAGTCAGTGGCTCAGGGGAAATCTGTTTCTTTCAGTGGGTGCTCTACTAAGTGAGACCAGTGTGTGTGATCCAGTGTTAGCTGAATTCAGACACGATTAGCTCAGAATGAACAACTGCTGTTCCTTGTTAAAAGGAGAGTGGAAATCTAAATCTCAGCCTCTCTAACACGAATCTATGTCAATTTGTCATGTTTACATTCAGAATGTCTCAAAGCAATCATAGCCGAGGGGAAACCTGTTGTCTGCTGTGGGTGCTCTAAGTGAGTCGAGTGTGTGAACATGCACCTTACGCAGCATTTGGACGCTAAATAAGCTCATAATGAACAACTGCTGTACCCTGTTAAAAGGAGAGTGGAAATCTAAATTGCAGCCTATCTAATATGAATCTTTGTGAAATTTTAATGTTTGTAAACATTCAGCATAATGTTTGTAAACATTCAGCAATGTTTGTAAACATTCAGTAATGTTTATCAATATCTATAATGTTTGTAAACATTCAGCGTAATGTTTGTAAACATTCAGCGTAATGTTTGTAAACATTCAGCGATAATGTTTGTAAACATTCAGCGTAATGTTTGTAAACATTCAGCGTAATGTTTGTAAACATTCAGCATAATGTTTGTAAACATTCAGCAATGTTTGTAAACATTCAGTAATGTTTGTAAACATTTAGAACAATAGTCATACACGCTCAGGATCAATATTGCCGGCGGGAATCCTCTTTTCTTCTTTGGGTGCTCTAAGTGAGGCCAGTGTGTGAAGATCTACTAGACGCAGCATTTGGACGATGAATAAGCTCACAATAAACAATTGCTGTACCCTCTTAAAAGGAGAGGCGAAATTTAAATTTCAACTTCTCTAATATGAATCTCTGTGAAATTGTAATGTTTATAAACATTCACAATCTATGACATCAGTCAGTGGCTCAGGGGAAATCTGTTTCTTTCAGTGGGTGCTCTACTAAGTGAGACCAGTGTGTGTGATCCAGTGTTAGCTGAATTCAGACACGATTAGCTCAGAATGAACAACTGCTGTTCCTTGTTAAAAGGAGAGTGGAAATCTAAATCTCAGCCTCTCTAACACGAATCTATGTCAATTTGTCATGTTTACATTCAGAATGTCTCAAAGCAATCATAGCGAGGGGAAACCTGTTGTCTGCTGTGGGTGCTCTAAGTGAGTCGAGTGTGTGAACATGCACCTTACGCAGCATTTGGACGCTAAATAAGCTCATAATGAACAACTGCTGTACCCTGTTAAAAGGAGAGTGGAAATCTAAATTGCAGCCTATCTAATATGAATCTTTGTGAAATTTTAATGTTTGTAAACATTCAGCAGTAATGTTTGTAAACATTCAGCCAAATGTTTATCAATATCTATAATGTTTATAAACATTCAGCGTAATGTTTGTAAACATTCAGCTATAAATGTTTGTAAACATTCAGCCGTAATGTTTGTAAACATTCAGCCAAATGTTTGTAAACATTCAGCCAAATGTTTATCTGAAACATTCAGCGTAATGTTTGTAAACATTCACCGTAATGTTTGTAAACATTCAGCATAATGTTTGTAAACATTCAGCGTAATGTTTGTAAACATTTAGAACAATAGTCATACACGCTCAGGATCAATATTGCCGGCGGGAATCCTCTTTTCTTCTTTGGGTGCTCTAAGTGAGGCCAGTGTGTGAAGATCTACTAGACGCAGCATTTGGACGATGAATAAGCTCACAATAAACAATTGCTGTACCCTCTTAAAAGGAGAGGCGAAATTTAAATTTCAACTTCTCTAATATGAATCTCTGTGAAATTGTAATGTTTATAAACATTCACAATCTATGACATCAGTCAGTGGCTCAGGGGAAATCTGTTTCTTTCAGTGGGTCTCTACTAAGTGAGACCAGTGTGTGTGATCCAGTGTTAGCTGAATTCAGACACGATTAGCTCAGAATGAACAACTGCTGTTCCTTGTTAAAAGGAGAGTGGAAATCTAAATCTCAGCCTCTCTAACACGAATCTATGTCAATTTGTCATGTTTACATTCAGAATGTCTCAAAGCAATCATAGCCGAGGGGAAACCTGTTGTCTGCTGTGGGTGCTCTAAGTGAGTCGAGTGTGTGAACATGCACCTTACGCAGCATTTGGACGCTAAATAAGCTCATAATGAACAACTGCTGTACCCTGTTAAAAGGAGAGTGGAAATCTAAATTGCAGCCTATCTAATATGAATCTTTGTGAAATTTTAATGTTTGTAAACATTCAGCGTAATGTTTTGTAAACATTCTATAATGTTATAAACATTCAGCGTAATGTTTGTAAACATTCAGCAATGTTTGTAAACATTCAGCCAAATGTTTATCATATCAGTTTATAAACATTCAGCGTAATGTTTGTAAACATTCACCGTAATGTTTGTAAACATTCAGCGTAATGTTTGTAAACATTCAGCATAATGTTGTAAACATTCAGCGTAATGTTTGTAAACATTTAGAACAATAGTCATACACGCTCAGGATCAATATTGCCGGCGGGAATCCTCTTTCTTCTTTGGGTGCTCTAAGTGAGGCCAGTGTGTGAAGATCTACTAGACGCAGCATTTGGACGATGAATAAGCTCACAATAAACAATTGCTGTACCCTCTTAAAGGAGAGGCGAAATTTAAATTTCAACTTCTCTAATATGAATCTCTGTGAAATTGTAATGTTTATAAACATTCACAATCTATGACATCAGTCAGTGGCTCAGGGGAAATCTGTTTCTTTCAGTGGGTGCTCTACTAAGTGAGACCAGTGTGTGTGATCCAGTGTTAGCTGAATTCAGACACGATTAGCTCAGAATGAACAACTGCTGTTCCTTGTTAAAAGGAGAGTGGAAATCTAAATCTCAGTCTCTCTAACACGAATCTATGTCAATTTGTCATGTTTACATTCAGAATGTCTCAAAGCAATCATAGCCGAGGGGAACCCTGTTGTCTGCTGTGGGTGCTCTAAGTGAGTCGAGTGTGTGAACATGCACCTTACGCAGCATTTGGACGCTAAATAAGCTCATAATGAACAACTGCTGTACCCTGTTAAAAGGAGAGTGGAAATCTAAATTGCAGCCTATCTAATATGAATCTTTGTGAAATTTTAATGTTTGTAAACATTCAGCATAATGTTTGTAAACATTCAGCCGTAATGTTTTGTAAACATTCAGCCAAATGTTTATCAATATCATAATGTTTATAAACATTCAGCGTAATGTTTGTAAACATTCACGAATGTTTGTAAACATTCACGTAATGTTTGTAAACATTCAGCATAATGTTTGTAAACATTCAGCGTAATGTTTGTAAACATTTAGAACAATAGTCATACACGCTCAGGATCAATATTGCCGGCGGGAATCCTCTTTTCTTCTTTGGGTGCTCTAAGTGAGGCCAGTGTGTGAAGATCTACTAGACGCAGCATTTGGACGATGAATAAGCTCACAATAAACAATTGCTGTACCCTCTTTAAAGGAGAGGCGAAATTTAAATTTCAACTTCTCTAATATGAATCTCTGTGAAATTGTAATGTTTATAAACATTCACAATCTATGACATCAGTCAGTGGCTCAGGGGAAATCTGTTTCTTTCAGTGGGTCTCTACTAAGTGAGACCAGTGTGTGTGATCCAGTGTTAGCTGAATTCAGACACCGATTAGCTCAGAATGAACAACTGCTGTTCCTTGTTAAAAGGAGAGTGGAAATCTAAATCTCCAGTCTCTCTAACACGAATCTATGTCAATTTGTCATGTTTACATTCAGAATGTCTCAAAGCAATCATAGCCGAGGGGAACCCTGTTGTCTGCTGTGGTGCTCCTAAGTGAGTCGAGTGTGTGAACATGCACCTTACGGCAGCATTTGGACGCTAAATAAGCTCATAATGAACAACTGCTGTACCCTGTTAAAAGAGAGTGGAAATCTAAATTGCAGCCTATCTAATATGAATCTTTGTGAAATTTTAATGTTTGTAAACATTCAGCCAAATGTTTGTAACATTCAGCTATAATGTTTGTAAACATTCAGCAGTCAATGTTTGTAAACATTCAGCGTAATGTTTGTAAACATTCAGCATAATGTTTGTAAACATTCAGCGTAATGTTTGTAAACATTTAGAAAATAGTCATACACGCTCAGGATCAATATTGCCGGCGGGAATCCTCTTTTCTTCTTTGGGTGCTCTAAGTGAGGCCAGTGTGTGAAGATCTACTAGACGCAGCATTTGGACGATGAATAAGCTCACAATAAACAATTGCTGTACCCTCTTTAAAGGAGAGGCGAAATTTAAATTTCAACTTCTCTAATATGAATCTCTGTGAAATTGTAATGTTTAAACATTCACAATCTATGACATCAGTCAGTGGCTCAGGGGAAATCTGTTTCTTTCAGTGGGTCTCTACTAAGTGAGACCAGTGTGTGTGATCCAGTGTTAGCTGAATTCAGACACGATTAGCTCAGAATGAACAACTGCTGTTCCTTGTTAAAAGGAGAGTGGAAATCTAAATCTCAGCTCTCTAACACGAATCTATGTCAATTTGTCATGTTTACATTCAGAATGTCTCAAAGCAATCATAGCCGAGGGAACCTGTTGTCTGCTGTGGGTGCTCTAAGTGAGTCGAGTGTGTGAACATGCACCTTACGCAGCATTTGGACGCTAAATAAGCTCATAATGAACAACTGCTGTACCTGTTAAAAGGAGAGTGGAAATCTAAATTGCAGCCTATCTAATATGAATCTTTGTGAAATTTTAAACATTTAATGTTTGTAAACATTCAAAATGTTTGTAAACATTCAGCCAAATGTTTATCAATATCTATAATGTTTATAAACATTCAGCGTAATGTTTGTAAACATTCACCGTAATCATTCAGTAATGTTTGTAAACATTCAAATGTTTGTAAACATTCAGCGTAATGTTTGTAAACATTCAGCGTTTGTAAAAATAAACATTAACAATAGTCATACACGCTCAGGATCAATATTGCCGGCGGGAATCCTCTTTTCTTCTTTGGGTGCTCTAAGTGAGGCCAGTGTGTGAAGATCTACTAGACGCAGCATTTGGACGATGAATAAGCTCACAATAAACAATTGCTGTACCCTCTTAAAGGAGAGGCGAAATTTAAATTTCAACTTCTCTAATATGAATCTCTGTGAAATTGTAATGTTTATAAACATTCACAATCTATGACATCAGTCAGTGGCTCAGGGGAAATCTGTTTCTTTCAGTGGGTCTCTACTAAGTGAGACCAGTGTGTGTGATCCAGTGTTAGCTGAATTCAGACACGATTAGCTCAGAATGAACAACTGCTGTTCCTTGTAAAAGGAGAGTGGAAATCTAAATCTCAGTCTCTCTAACACGAATCTATGTCAATTTGTCATGTTTACATTCAGAATGTCTCAAAGCAATCATAGCCGAGGGGAACCCTGTTGTCTGCTGTGGGTGCTCTAAGTGAGTCGAGTGTGTGAACATGCACCTTACGCAGCATTTGGACGCTAAATAAGCTCATAATGAACAACTGCTGTACCCTGTTAAAAGGAGAGTGGAAATCTAAATTGCAGCCTATCTAATATGAATCTTTGTGAAATTTTAATGAATTTAATGTTTGTAATTCATAATGTTTGTAAACATTCAGCATAATGTTTGTAAACATTCAGCGTAATGTTTGTAAACATTCAGCATAATGTTGTAAACATTCAGCGTAATGTTTGTAACATTTAGAACAATAGTCATACACGCTCAGGATCAATATTGCCGGCGGAATCCTCTTTTCTTCTTTGGGTGCTCTAAGTGAGGCCAGTGTGTGAAGATCTACTAGACGCAGCATTTGGACGATGAATAAGCTCACAATAAACAATTGCTGTACCCTCTTAAAGGAGAGGCGAAATTTAAATTTCAACTTCTCTAATATGAATCTCTGTGAAATTGTAATGTTTATAAACATTCACAATCTATGACATCAGTCAGTGGCTCAGGGGAAATCTGTTTTTTTCAGTGGGTCTCTACTAAGTGAGACCAGTGTGTGTGATCCAGTGTTAGCTGAATTCAGACACGATTAGCTCAGAATGAACAACTGCTGTTCCTTGTTAAAAGGAGAGTGGAAATCTAAATCTCAGTCTCTCTAACACGAATCTATGTCAATTTGTCATGTTTACATTCAGAATGTCTCAAAGCAATCATAGCCGAGGGGAACCCTGTTGTCTGCTGTGGGTGCTCTAAGTGAGTCGAGTGTGTGAACATGCACCTTACGCAGCATTTGGACGCTAAATAAGCTCATAATGAACAACTGCTGTACCCTGTTAAAAGGAGAGTGGAAATCTAAATTGCAGCCTATCTAATATGAATCTTTGTGAAATTTTAATGTTTGTAAACATTCAGCCATTTTGTAAACATTCAGCCAAATGTTTATCAATATCTATAATGTTTATAAACATTCAATGTTTGTAACATTCAGTAATGTTTGTAAACATTCAGCATAATGTTTGTAAACATTCAAATGTTTGTAAACATTCACCGTAATGTTTGTAAACATTTAGAACAATAGTCATACACGCTCAGGATCAATATTGCCGGCGGGAATCCTCTTTTCTTCTTTGGGTGCTCTAAGTGAGGCCAGTGTGTGAAGATCTACTAGACGCAGCATTTGGACGATGAAAAGCTCACAATAAACAATTGCTGTACCCTCTTAAAGGAGAGGCGAAATTTAAATTTCAACTTCTCTAATATGAATCTCTGTGAAATTGTAATGTTTATAAACATTCACAATCTATGACATCAGTCAGTGGCTCAGGGAAATCTGTTTCTTTCAGTGGGTCTCTACTAAGTGAGACCAGTGTGTGTGATCCAGTGTTAGCTGAATTCAGACACGATTAGCTCAGAATGAACAACTGCTGTTCCTTGTTAAAAGGAGAGTGGAAATCTAAATCTCAGTCTCTCTAACACGAATCTATGTCAATTTGTCATGTTACATTCAGAATGTCTCAAAGCAATCATAGCCGAGGGGAACCCTGTGTCTGCTGTGGGTGCTCTAAGTGAGTCGAGTGTGTGAACATGCACCTTACGCAGCATTTGGACGCTAAATAAGCTCATAATGAACAACTGCTGTACCCTGTTAAAAGGAGAGTGGAAATCTAAATTGCAGCCTATCTAATATGAATCTTTGTGAAATTTTAATGTTTGTAAACATTCAGTAATGTTTGTAAACATTCAGCCAAATGTTTGTAAACATTCA
>NW_026116820.1:0-19215 GCF_001640805.2 Lates calcarifer
TGAAAAGAAGGACAAGACTCTTCGGCCCTGTGTAGACTACAGGGGACTTAATGAGATCACTGTAAAGAATAAGTACCCTCTTCCCCTGATCGATTCTGCCTTCGCTTCCCTCCACCAGGCCACCATCTTCACCAAGTTGGATCTACGTAATGCTTACCACTTGGTGCGGATCAAGGAGGGGGATGAATGGAAGACCGGATTCAACACTCCTCTCGGTCATTTTGAGTACCTTGTCATGCCTTTTGGGTTAACCAACGCACCTGCTGTCTTCCAGTGTCTCATCAACGATGTCCTCCGTGATATGCTCAACCGGTTTGTTTTTGTCTACCTGGATGACATTTTGATTTTCTCCCGCACCCCTGATGAACATGTACAACACGTCCGGCTAGTTTTGCAAAGACTTTTGGAGAACCGTCTTTTTGTTAAAGCCGAGAAGTGTGAGTTTCATGTCTCCTCAGTCAGTTTCCTGGGCTTTGTGGTGGAAAAAGGGCAGGTCAGGTCTGACCCTGCCAAGATTAAGGCAGTGGTTGAATGGCCCACTCCCACCGACAGGAAGCAACTACAGCGGTATCTTGGGTTCGCTAATTTCTACCGCAGATTCATTCGCGATTACAGTAGAGTGGCTGCACCTCTTACTAAGTTAACCTCTGTCAAATCACCTTTTGTTTGGTCCCCTGCGGCTGAGGCCGCTTTTACTAAGTTAAAGAGTTTATTTTCCTCTGCTCCCGTGTTGTGTCACCCTGATCCCTCTGTCCAGTTTGTTGTAGAGGTTGATGCCTCGGACTCTGGTGTGGGAGCGGTCCTGTCTCAACGATCCACCTCTGACCAGAAACTCCACCCCTGTGCGTTCTTCTCCCGCCGTCTCACTCCTGCGGAGAGGAACTATGATGTGGGGAATCGGGAGCTGCTGGCAGTGGTGCTGGCCCTCCAGGAGTGGAGGCACTGGCTGGAGGGTTCTACACACCCTTTTATTGTTTGGACTGACCATAAGAACCTGTCTTACCTCCGTTCTGCCCGCAGACTCAACTCCCGCCAGGCTCGGTGGGCTTTGTTCCTGGGCCGATTTAACTTCACCCTCACCTACCGGCCAGGCTCCAGGAACGCCAAGCCTGATGCCCTCTCTCGCCAGTTCTCTTCCCCCGTTGAAGGTCCTGCGGTGGACACCATTCTGCCTTCCTCCTGTGTGGTGGGAGCTGCCAGGTGGGAGATTGAGCAGCTGGTCCAGGAGGCCCTGTCTGATCATCCTACCCCGGAGGGTGGTCCTCCCAACCGCCTGTTTGTCCCAGAGCCTGTCCGTTCCCCTGTGCTCCAGTGGGGGCACTCCTCCAAGGTGGCATGCCATCCTGGGTTTCACCGGACCCTGGCTCTGCTTCGTCAGCGTTTCTGGTGGCCCTCCATGTCCGCTGACACTAAGGAGTTCGTCTCTGCCTGCTCAGTCTGTGCCCGGAACAAGTCTTCTCATCGTGCTCCTGCTGGTCTCCTACGCCCTCTTCCCATACCCCATCGTCCCTGGTCTCACATTGCCGTGGACTTCGTCACTGGACTGCCACCATCTGATGGTAACAACACCATTCTCACTGTTATTGACCGATTCTCCAAGTCTGTCCATTTTATCCCGCTCTCTAAACTTCCCTCTGCCCTAGAGACTGCTAATCTACTCATTCAGCATGTGTTCAGGCTTCATGGAATCCCCCAGGACATCGTCTCCGACAGAGGACCTCAGTTTTCCTCCAGAGTTTGGCAGGCTTTTTGCCGAGCTGTGGGGGCTACAGCCAGTCTATCCTCTGGTTACCATCCCCAGACTAATGGCCAGACTGAGCGGGCCAACCAGGATCTGGAGGCAGCCCTTCGCTGTGTTGCCTCTAATCACCCAGTCTCCTGGTCTTCCCACCTTCCCTGGATCGAATATGCTCACAACTCCCTGGTCAGCTCAGCCACAGGTATGTCTCCTTTTATGGCTGCTAATGGCTTTCAGCCTCCTCTCTTCCCTGCTCAGGAGACCGAAGTGGCAGTTCCCTCGGTGCAGGCGCACCTCCAGCGTGCCCGCCAAGTCTGGCGTGAAGCCCAAGCAGCTCTAGCCCGTACTGCGGCTCGGAACCAGAGGTTGGCTGATCGTCACCGCACTCCTGCTCCCCTGTATCAACCCGGCCAGAAGGTCTGGCTTTCCACCCGTGATCTTCCTCTCAGGTCTGACTCCCGCAAACTCTCCCCCAGATACATCGGCCCATACACTATCGACCGCATCATCAACCCCAGTGTGGTGAGACTCCAGTTGCCCCCCTCCCTCAATATCCACCCGTCTTTTCATGTCTCCCTGCTCAAGCCTGTCTCCACCAGTCCTCTGTGCCCTCCGGCCGAACCCCCTCCACCCCCCCGGATCATCGATGACCACCCTGCGTTCACTGTCCGGCAGCTGTTGGATGTGCGGAAGCGGGGTCGGGGCTTTCAATACCTGGTGGACTGGGAGGGGTACGGGCCAGAGGAACGTTCCTGGATCACTCGCTCACTCATCCTGGACCCTGAACTCATTAATGACTTTTACACCAGGCATCCCGACAAGCCTGGTAGGCCGCCAGGAGGCGTCCGTTGAGGGGGGGGTACTGTTATGGTTTGGGTTAGTTTGTCTTTGTGTTGTGCTTTTTCTCTCTGTTCCCCCTTCCCTTTTTTCTGTTTGGTTGCAGAGCTGGTGTGTTGCTAGGGGTGTGGCTGTCTCCTCCTGTTGGCTGATTACACACACCTGTTTCCACTCCGCTCGTTCTCCCTTCGCCTTCTTAAGCCCGGCCTTCACCCCAGCCCTTTGCCAGAGTATTCCTTGCTGTATCCAGTGTGCAAGCTCTCAGCGCTACCTGTGTTTTGGATTCTCCTGTTCTCTGTGGCTACCTGTGTTCTCCAGTGGCAGCGTTTTCTGTTCCTCGTGTCTTCAGTACTTTCTTTAGTCAGCCAGTCGCCTGCCACGCTGCCTGCCTATTGTTCCTGTGTTTTTCATCAGTGCCTGATTAAAGAGCCATCTGTTGGTACCTACCTGTGTGCGTGTTCTCTGCATTGGGGTCCTAAACTAGAGTTCATAACAAGGGACAGGAAATAAGATCAGATTTTCTCCTTCAAATACTCATATGCTGTTTGTTTTTTTGTTATTGTGGTAGTTACTGTCCCACACATAAGGCTACCTTTTGTAAAGTTGGTAAGGTAGGTGATATCACAACTCGTAATTACCTGAACAAGAGACTGCAGTGTGTCTGTGTGTGTGGAGTGTGCTGTACATCTGGGATGCCCCCCTGGGGTAGACAGTGGCTCTATAAGCTCCTTTAGCAGGAGATAACTCCATGAGTAGATTAGTTGGGGGTTTGGGGGCTGTTACACCCTCTGTCCTGTCTGTGTGCCTGACAGTCACTCACACTGTGGCTCAAAACCACTAAATCCCTGCGAGAACCAGGCTGCACTGTCAAAGAGTGACACTCAGACCCCTGCCCACCAGAACACACTCGCAAACACATGCAATGAAATATACAGCTACATATGCACACACACTGTGACACATCCTGTATATGCACACAATGAGTTAATTATTCTGATCAAGGATGAGTCAACAATTACTGTGACAGACAGATAATAGATTTTTTTTCATACAATAGGCTTTGAGAATACCAAATATTTGATGCAATCCACTTCTGTTGGCGCTTTATTTTATTTTATTTTTTATTTTTTTGGGTGAACTGTGCATGCAGACATTGTTAGCTTTTTGTCTGACATGTTTTCCATAGCATTAAAATACAAATTTAAATAGAACAGGAATTAAAATTGGATTTATCAGGCATTTATTTTTTCATTTTATTTTACTCCTTCCTCTTTTCTGTTCACCTCAGCCACAGACTAACTGTAGGATTAAGTGTGGTGGATATTCATCTTCATCTACTCACCTGATGCATTTCCTTTGTGACTGTTCTGGCCTCACCCTGAATAATCACTGTGCAGTATGTGCCTTTGGGAAGCATAAAAGTGGTTTAAACAGTGGGAAAATGGTGTCAGGGAAATGTCAAGTCCTTAATAATGAAACCAATTTTGAAATTATGACTCATTCTGAGACAACATTAGTGAGTAAGAGGATGTCTCCAGGATTACTGTACAGGTGAAGAGTTTGGTAAGAGATGAAATTAGTGCAACCGTGCGCTTTGGAAATTTTCAATTTGTAATACTCAAACTGAAGTATTGAGTTGTAAAATTGGATTTGCACTATAAACGAGTCAAAAGTTGGAATGGGACACCAAAAAATCAAGAAGCATTGGTATCCCATCGCCTTTTAACCTTTGAGTCATTATAGTTTGCGGTTTCCCAGCAACTCTGTTTCAACTCTCTAATAGCCCCCACCACACTCAAAATTCAAGATATAGTTATGGTCACCAAACACATTAGTCCTCATCCTTAAAAGCCTTTTCTGTAAAAACTGAGTGTATTGGAAAACACAAATAATAAAGTGTAAAGAGTTGTCTTTCTTGTCCAAGTGCCATTATTATTAAGTCCTTTATTACATTTATTTACACAGTATTATGTATGTAGCCAATAAGTTCATATTTAAGAAGCTTTAACAGGGTTGTTGTTTTAAAACAGGCCAGCTAGTAGATGGTTTTTTTTAACCAACCTTTGGAACTAATGTTAGCTTAATCAATTAGCAGTAGCTGAAAAATTCCATGTAAAAATCAGATTCATGTTTTTTTCTACCTCTGTCTGAAAACATAGTCCTGCTATGTTTTAAGATCCTGCAAAATTTGAACCAGGACTCCCTGTCAGGAAATATAAAACTAGTCATTGTAAATTTTTTGGTACATCCTGTGACAGCCATCTCCCCCCAGATCAAGACCATGCACACTGACACAGCAGTTTCAGCACCAGCAAGATAACCCACAAGGGCCAGAGCATCATCTCGATAATAACCAACTCCTGCCTCCTTGTTCCTTTTCACCCCCATTCCCTCTCCTGCCTCACCCCCATCATTCAGTGACAGTCTCATCAAGCAGCACTGCTGATAGTGAAGACAACAACCAAAGTTCATAGAGAATGCACCTCTAACAATCTTACTAGCAAAGTGAGATGAGTGTCGATAGCATGTAGGATATACCACATTTCTGTTTTGACCGTTACAACTCTTACCACAAACCTGTCAAGGCCTGTACCTCATCAACTGTCCTCTCACTTTGCTACCTTGGATCTCACTAAATGTCAGGTTTCTGGCTGTAAAGTCACTTTCACTCATTAATTTATTTGCTGATTTTATGGTAAAATTTCTGTTTCAAAATGAAGCTCTATTCATAAAACCTAAAAACAAAGGTTTTGTAGATCTCCCACACATTTTAAAGTGACATAAGTGTAGTATATATATTATAAAGTTTATAGTTCTAAGATGTATGTATCCTATTGACTTTGGCGATGCCCTGACTGGTACTTCACATTATTGTGTAGATACCACATACTCTGAAGGTCACTATTCCTTTACAAAAGAATAATTACTACTACATATCTGACAGAACAAGCTTGTTGGTTTAGACAAGGAGTGAACACATGTGACTTGGATTGGACATTTTTCCAACATTATTTAGTGATGTGACAACCAGTGAAAGACTGATACAGCCCCAGCGATCCCTTGTAACGTGTGTTTAGCATGGCATCCTTTCCAGTAAATTGGAGCGTGGTGTGAGAGCAAGGGGGAGAGTCGGTGGACCAGGGCTGGTGGCCTGTCATGATTGGGTAATGGGCCTAATGTCCCATGCAGTGCTTATCCTGCCTCCCAGATGGATGATGATGATGAGGTGATTGGGGGGAGGGGGCAGAAATGACTATGTTCCCCCGGGAGCCTGAGGAGAGGAAGAAAACACTCTGACGCTGACATTGTCCAGAAGTGAGGAAAGAGGGACAGAAAGAAATAAGAGACAGAGGGAAAAAGGAGAAAGATGGAAATCATGTTGATGTGCAAATGGAGAAGCACTGACCATTCCTTTTCCCAAATCAAAAAATGTAAACAAAGATTCAAGGGAAAATGGAGCAACTATTGGGCATGCAATTTAAATCTGACTAAAATCATATGATGTCCTATTTAGCTCTGTAATTTCTGGCTTTGAGAAAAAGTTGCTCATATTTCCAAATATTAACTGAACTGTCACAGACCACAATAGTACTTGATATGTCCCTTTAAACAGTAAGAATTATTTTCCAATCAGGCCAACCATAAATAGGCTCTGACTGAGCCCCAGCTGAAAGTGGATTTGTGTGATTGCTTGTGTACGCAGCCAAAACATTCAACAAGTACTCGCCGGTACAGAATTAGCATCACTGGAGAATTGTCTTGACATTTGTTCCACAGAATTAAGTGCCAAAAACGTAAGTCCATCTTCTGCTGTCGATTTGCTCCCCCACCCACAAGTGTACTGCAGAACATTCACACAAATCTGTGTGAATGAGAGGTGATAGAAGACGAAGGAGGCAGGGGACAGGAAAGCAAAGATGTGCCAGTGCATCTACTGTAAAATAAATAAATAAGGGTCTCGAAGAACTGTCTCAGACTAGTGCTTTAGCGCTCTGAGAATTCTGCAGACACGGGAAGGTGCAGTTGAAAGGAAGGAGGGAGAGTGAGCACAGTGAGAGACGGAGAAGTGAGAGGAAAGATGAAAGGGGTTTTTCTTCTATCCCTCCATCGACCCTGAGGCTGGATTGATAGCTGTCACCTGCTGAGATAGGTCTCCTCCTCGAGGGCCGCAGTTAGAAGTATGACTGCTGACGAGCCGGAGAGTGTGTGTGTGAATATAATCAAAGAAAAACTGAGTCGACTGGTGAGATCAATATACTGTGACCTACAGCCTTTTTTTTCAATGTCATCATCGGATTAATTGCTCAGAATTATAAACATATGTGATTATGCATGGATTCAGACAGGCAAGTGTTCCAAATACTAACATTGCACTAAACATAAAGCTCCACTTTACCAGAGACGGTGATGGAAAGCCACTCTCCGGAACTCATAATGTTAGAATGTGCTAGCTTGAATGGAGAGACTGCACTTATGCTTATGTGTGTGTACGGGTAGACGTGAGTGTGTACGTGCAGGAAAAAGCATTAAGCCACGGAATTAACGGCGTATCGATGTACCTGGAGGCTGTTACTTTCACAGCTGGGCAGAGGACAGCAGCGAGTCCTTATGTGTCTAATGAAAATAGAAAACTAACACACAAACCAGTATGTAGCGCAGTGCACACACACCTCCACACCACATACACACACACGGTCTAGGAGAGTCTGTTCTACTATCAGAAGTGTTTTGCCAGAAAAACATTCACATGGTGAAAGTTAATTAGGTTGCCGTATTCACTGAATTGTCTCTGCTTCTTTGCAGTTAATTGCTGATTTTGTTAGATAACTGCGTCCAAAGCCTTTGATGAAAGAAGTTCTGTAAGTACCATCTTTCAGCCCACTCTGCCATTGAAATGTTGGTGTGAAAACATACAAGTTACACTCTAATTTGGAGTACGCTGTATTCTTCTTTTAGTGCAAATAGAGTCTAGATTAGGACCTAGAATCACACAAGCTTTGACTTTTCATCAGGGGTAAGTGCAGGTAAGATATGCAGGTATCCATTTTAGAGTTAGAAGAGTTTTAGTACCAAAAACTACCTCAATATAACTAGCAATATTACTATACTTGGGAAGGCTGAACAAAGATATATTCTTCCTGCTTCCTGACATCCAAAGGAAGGGCTGCTTGGTATTGCGTTGTTATTAAAGTTAAAACAAAATGGCTGAGGGCAGTGACTATGCAGTTGTGACATCCCAAAGTCCTGTTTGTTTGGAAGCACTGAACAAAGGCTGTATGTATTTTTCCGTGGACTGAGAGTTTTGATACTTCACAGTATTTATATAGCACCTAGACCTGCTTTATGATCAAAAAAGACATGTGACCAATATGTGACCTTTAAAATACATTTGAGTTTCACTAATATGCTTCTGTATGGGGGCATTTTTGTGACAATATAATTTCAAATGTGTGTGGAGAGTTGTGAAAGTAAATTTCAATATGTATATATAAATGTGTATTTAGATTCAAATGTGCAATGAGATTTGGGAAAGTGTAAACAAATCTGTAAATGTGTGCTCAGATTTGTAAATGTGCACACACATCTGGAAATCTGCACAAAAATCAACAAATGCATATAAGATTTCTATATGCTGCTTTAAATGTGTTTTCTCTCAGATGAAACGCAGTACAAAGCAGTCAAATAATAACTTACTAACCTAAGGCGTAAACAGAGACAGACAGATACAGTAACCAGTTAGCTGTACCAGTCTTGTTAGGGAGTGTGAATCAAACAGGAGCATGTGCTTGTGTGTTTGAATCTTTGTGTGCCAGTCAAATAGACAGAGGATGAGTTGGGTTCTCTGCTGTGCTGGAATTTCCCTGGCTGACACTCTCCCGGGAAGTCATCACGCTTTAGACCAGACAGGAAATGTGAAGCAAGAGCAACACATGCTGATATTCTCATGTACCTTTATATTGAATTCTGTTTTATTCAATTTTGATCTATTTTCTCTTTGTTTCCTTTATAACCTCCCCTGCGGTCTCTCCCTATCTCCCCCCTTCCTCTCCTCTTGACTTCTTGTCTGTCTTTCCTGTGATGATGATGGTTCATGTCTGTTTCCTGATGCACAAACACTCTTCAAGGTTCCTCCAAACAATTCAGCACTAATGGAAATCTTCAATATTGCATGCTGAAGCCCTCTGGGTGCTGTTGATGGCCTGTTAGTTGAGATTGGTATATATGAGAGGTGGTCAGCTGGAGCAGAGAAAGAGCTTGGCAAGGTGTAAATAAATGAAAAACTGAGCTGAAGAAAAGAGGAAAAATTGGTGAATGTTATAGCCGTACATGTATTGGCAAATAAATAATTTAAGTCCACATATTTGGAAGAATAGATGAGACAAGACTGATACCTTTTTTTTTAAAATAGGTAACAGTCACAGAGCAATTTCTTAAATATAAAAATACATTAACAAACACTAAATAATAGCAAATGCAAGCCATGGAATCCATTTGCATTTCAAATCTGCACAAAAAGCTGTTATACACAAAGTAAGATAGAAATCAGTGGTTGGCCCATCCATGTGAAGGCCAACTAATGTAAAATTCTGAAAATTCACCAAAAAAATGTGATGATTGCATTTTTTTTTTCCCTTCATGAATATTTTGCAGTCTTTGCACCAACAGTCATACGGTATTCATCAAATCATATTTAATTCATCGGCGTGTGAGTTCTTCAGCTAGAAAGTGGTCCTTTGCATGGAAAGCCTTTAGCTCTGCGAAATATGGCCTTGGTTTTTGCAGTCCACCTCCAGCAGGTGAGAGCAGTAGCAGCCAGGGGGAATCCTGTTTACTCCTGTTCGATCTTTCTAAAGCTCACTGTGTACGGATGCCACTGGATTATGCAAAGTATCTTTTCACACACCTCTGAGCGAAGAAAGACAGGAATAGACATCTTTGACATGAAAGGGTTTTATCTTTGTTTGTGGCTCGGGTAAAAAAAAAAAAAAAAAACTTACTGTCCCTGTGTTGTTTTGTGGCCTTAGGTTTGAAGTTACGCAACCATCTTCATTCCCTGAGAATGTGGATGTCACAGGTGATGTAGTGCAAACCTTGCCCCCATATGTTATGTTCTGAATGGAAAAAGTAAATAGGATTCAATGACCTTTGAACTCTAAGTTTGTGCTAACACAATTGATACTGCCTTGGCCTGGTCATCAGGCTGTCACAGCAGACTTTGGACATGCTGCAAATCTACAATCCCCCCTCCACCCCAAAACACTCACACACGCACTCACTCACACATACAGCTCTTGCTCTTTTTCCTTAACTAATCTGCCTCTCTTGCCTTTCATCCACCTCTTCCGGAATATCTCACATCTTTCCATTTATCCCCGCCCCACCATACCCCTCTCCTCCCGACAACCTCTGGCCTCATTATGGGAATGCTTTAGCGTGCACAACGGTGCGTGCTCACAAACTGTAGCAGAGTGTAAGCATCAAACGGCATCATAGTAGAGAGAGACAAAAGAGGAGGGAAAAAAAGAGAGAGTGAATGAGAGAGAGAAAGAGAGAGAGAGAGGTCTGAGGCGCTGGGGCTGCCTCTGTACTACAAGCCCCAGGGACAAACCTATTTCCTCCCATTAAAGACTATTTGCTGTGATCCAATATTTGAAAGGTACTGCAAGAAAAACACATCTACAGTAATACAGCTCAGCTTTCTGGTAAAATGTATTTTGCAGTGTTTTAGACAAAAACACAACAAGTTAAAGGTAATATTACTGGGGAGTTTAAATTTGAAGTAAAAAAGGTTATGGGAGGTTGGTTACACATACAGAACGTATTTGGCTTTGAGAGGTAAAATTGCCTGTCGACAAACTGACTGTGAACAATGTTGCTCGGGTACAGAGGTTACTTTCTCTATTTTAAAATTCTCCCACAAGAAACATTCAAGGAAAATAGAGTCAGTCACTCTGAAATGGCAACATTTCAGTCCCTGACACCGTCAGTAATAACTGTAGAACACCACATATATTTTGTCTTTATTTAGAAGTTACCCACAAAGAGGCTAAGCTTAATTAGCCAAATGCATATTTTGCACAGCAAACATTTTGACTTGTTATAGTAAGAAAAGTACAGATGTTACTAAAAATATTAAAGATGGCTCTGCTCTATTTAAGCATTCCAGAAAGCCATGACAGTGAGCCACCATGCTCAATTCCAGGAACAGTAGCAGCTAACTGGAATTCAGCCATCATTCATTCATTTCATTCCTACTGTGACGTGTCAAAATGTCTTCCATGAAAAAATCCAGTTGAACATGATTTATCATATTGTCTATGTGCTATGAAACAACAGGCTACAGAAAAGCAAAGACACTGTATGGAGGGGAAAAAAAGAGAAAAAGAGAATTAAAGAGAAAATTTTCAAGAAAAACTGGAAAACCATAGAGGTAGAAGGTTTCACCATCTGAGAAAACTTGAAGCATTTTGACACCTTAACACTATAGCCATGTTAGTGTTTCTGCGCTAAATGCTAATGTCTGTGTGCTAACATGCTCACAATGCTAATGTTTATATACTAATGTATATCAGATATACCATGTCCACCATCTTAGTTTAGCGTGTTAGCATTGAAACATTTACCAGTTAGCATTAAACACAAAAAATCATGGCAGTTTATCCACTAGTTGTTTAGATATTTTATCCGTGACATAACCCTGGTTTCTCCTTGTCATGTTTAAGCATACACATTCAGGGGTAAGTGGTTTCTTTAAAAGATATTTAACTGGCACAAATTGAGGCTAATCTGGACTAAAGTGGTGGACCAAAAAACTGACAAAGCCATCCATACAGCTAAACTGCTAGCATGGCTAAAAAGCTCATACGTATTAATATAGTAAGAAAATACAACCAGGCAACATACGACAATCTGTCGCCACAGGGCTTTTCTTCTTACCATGCAGAGAATATATAAGCATGAATTATCTCAGAGAGATGCTGAACTAGGAATAACTGACCAGTTATCTTGCATCAGCACTTCGGTCCAGCAGATACACACAGTAAGCAGCCAGGCAGACAGAAAGACATACACATGGAAAGGTTTTTTTATTGTTTGTTTGTTTGTTTTTAATGTTCATTAGATGACATTTCAGGCATCTTGAGAAAGACCCAGATTTATCATCTTTTTGTTTTTTGCTTTTATTTTGTTTTCATAGTTTGCATGATCAGCACCTCACTGCAGTTTTTGGTGTGCTTTACTTCTTTACAGACAGAAAGACTTTACATGACCAGTGGTCCAACACACTGTCTACCCAGGCATCAAACCAGCCACAGAGACACAAAAGGCAAACATCCAGATGAGCAGCCAGCCTGCCAGTCATCCACACAGACATCCAGCCAGATAGGCAGACAGGCAGGTTTCCATTATGTTCTGGGCTGTGAGTGCTGATTGCTCGCCGCTGCTGCCTGTGTCAGGATTAGCCATTGTGGCTGAACGAGAGTGGATGGGCTCAGAGCCCGAGATGATGCTGAAAACCCACTCTGTAAGCAGGGAGGGGTTGGGGAGTATTCACTGCGGACTGAATAAACATTTACGGTAGATATGCACTGACCCATGCTGGTTCATGACCACACAGGCAAGCACTTGAAATCTCACGCAAATACTGTATACAAAATGACAATCAACACTGCATATGCACAAATGTGTCTGCATGCACATGAGCAAACAACTGAGAAACTACACAGGGAAACAAAAAGGCTGCTCCCTCTGTTTCTCTCTCTCTTGTGTCCATCCCTGTTCTCATTCCTCCTTCCCCAGAAAAGCGGCAGGCAGGCAGGCAGCAGGCAGCAGGGCTAGAGTCACGCCCCATCAGAGTGGTCAGCAGTAACAGGATTAGCCCGGGAGAGAGAGAGCGTGACGACAAGCCAGTTTGCTGCCATGCGCTGTCATTATTGAAATACATTACACACTCAGTGTGGAGCTGCTGGAGCCAAACTGCTGTCGACTTAATTACTCCAAGAGCACTTTGTGGCCATGGCACATTTTAATAATTTCTTCTTCTTCTCAACCTGCTCCGTCCGCCCACTGGTTAGGGAGATGTACAAAAACTCGGTGCCCTCGCTGGTGCCCCCTGTCCACTCACCATTCAGCTTCATTTCTGCATCTTGCACTTCTTTTTTCCGTCCAGCTATTTTGCTTACCCATGTTTCACACTGTGTTGATGATTTTGCTCACAGCGCAGTCGTAGGTGTGTGTTTATGTGCATGTGTTGGACTGTGGGTTGGAAGGTGTGTAAAATGGAGGCAAACAGAATGCAACCTGATGCCAATAAAACAAACAAACAAATAACACTTTTATATGTGTGTGACAGCCAAATCTACCTCTGTGTACACACACACCTACCTGGAGACCAACTAAAGATCCCTTAGAGCAGCCATTTTAAAAAGCACTCTCATTTTAGGAACATTAAGCTCAGACTCAGAGCGATCCCGCTGCTTTTCAGTGCACACCATGATGCACTCTCAACTGACGTCAAGTTCAATTAGCTCCTAGATCAAATCTTATGACAAGCAAACTGTTGCACAGGCAGCTGCACACAGACCTCCTCTTGGTTGGCTGCTCTCTACACTTAACTTTCTCAGCAGCATCGCTCAAGCCATATGACTTGACTCTATGAATTATGTATCGGCTCATATTCTGCTATAGCTTATAGGCCAGAACTGTTACGAGCATCTGTGGCCACCCGTGACCAGTGAGGCCCGTGATTGGTTATACAGCATGTCGACGTTCCCGGGGGTGAGAGGTCACAAAGGCTCAAGTCCAGGTAGATAATATTACCAATAGATGTGAGCCGCAGGCGAGATGAGAGTCCTCTGGAGGGAGCAGGAAATGGGATATCCGGGTAAGGAATGTTGACAGCCCTGCAGAGAAGGAAAAAAAAGGGGGAGAATGAAGAAAAAGAGTTTCTGCAAAAGGGAGGGAAAATAGGAGGAGATAAAGACAGAAAATAAACCACGGTGAGGGAGTAACAGACAGAGAGTCCTTAGCACAGTCACGCAAGCATGAATTAAAATGCCAACTCTGTGCAGGAGAAACACCAGGGGGTGTGCACACAGTGCAGGGCAGCATTACGGCTGTGCTGCTGAATCATACACATGCACATGCAAACATACAGTACATGGACTAGCACACATACTGGGAAGTTGTCAAATTACATTAGCTGTGCAATGTTTCATTTGCATCCTGTAGATAGACTACATATACGGTTATTACCCCTTGAGAACAGATATAACTGTGTAACTTTAACAGAATGTGATGTTCCTTTCAAACATGCCACAGTTCAACAGCAGTAGTTTCCTCTGCTCTATCTCAGCGCTTTGAAAAAAGCCTCTAAGCTCGTACCTACACACCTGCATGCAACACTTTCTCACTAAAACTGATAAATGGAATTCATCTGAGCAGACTTTGGCAATCTGAGTATTAAATAGCAGAGGAAACACAAACATGGAACCCCCCCCCCCCTCCCATAAGGCAGCACAGCGGGGCACATATGGTAAGGTAGATTTATCTCATCTAAGAAGTGCATTTATCTACTTTAGAAGTCTCTGCGGATGAGATAAATGATAGCACCTGCGGTCACCAGGGAAATTAAATAGATTATTTTCTTAGTGTGCTGCAGTACAGATGGCACAGGAGCCTCAACTTCCAATTGTGTATTCATGCAACCAACACTCAAATGTTCGATTACAGGACTGATTTTTTTTTTTTTTTTTTCAAATTTTGCCATTACTTGCCCAGCTACTATACTGTATGCCAAAGCTTATAAAGTGCTGTGAGGAAAATCGTATAGACTACTCCCAACACCTGCTGTATTTATTCAGTTTCTGCACTTTGTTGGGCAATGAGTAAAAGTGGAGTCCATGCATCAGTTACATCAGCAGAATTAACAGGTTCACAAGGCTAAACAAAAACCTGTGAAAAGCAGGTGAGTGGCAAGAACCCTTACGATGTGAGGTGCAAACTAGGCCCAGGGGGAGCACTGACTGGTGAAATTACACAAAACAGCCAAATGTGCTAAGTTGGAATCAAAAATGCACATATGAAATGCACTGGCAAACACAAGGATGTAACATATGCGAGAATAAATGCATAAAGGGAATGAGCACAAACACTTACACACAAATGCACAACACAGACATACACAAGGAAGGGAGTGAGGGGAAGAAAGAAAGACCAGAGACTAACAATAGTGAAGAATAAAAAACAGATGGAAACTCCCCCAAGGAACATGTGTTTTACCATCTCTATCTGCTTGAGACCAATTTAAATGGTTTTGAGAGCATTAGGAGGGCCTGCGTGTGCATTGATTTCTTTGTTCAGGGGGAAAAAGAAAAAACAGCTTGGAAACTCCAGACATCAGCAGGAAATAAGCAATGGATGGGGAGAGATGATTGACAACATGTTCCATCAGACAAAAGGCTGTAGAGCTTTATTTTACAGGGTCAAGTGATGAAGGTGTGCCAGACTGCGCTGAGACAAGAACAATAAATGTCTGTTTGGATGTGAAATGCAAGTTAATCTGATGAAAAAACAGGAAGTGAGCTGTTCATTTTGCTCGTTATGGTCAAAACAGTGGACATATGCTGCTCCCATTTCTTCTAAATACTGCAAATACAAATGTAAAGGATAAATGAACTAAAACAATCTCTCTTTTCACCAGTCCTTTGTGCTCCCACTGGCCAGTGCTAGGAGACATGTCATAGACCTTGCCAAATCAGGAGAAAGAAAAAAAAAATCTGATAAAATCTGATATGCTCATCTTTTTGATGAGATGTCGTAAGGCACCCCAGATGTTGTCCACTATGACAAACAACAAGCACTAAAGGACCTGGCACACATTTTCATGCAACCCCTACCCACCCACCCACCCCATCTGTTTGGATCAGGCCTCTTCTGGGCTGATTGCACAGTCTGAACTTGGCATAAGATGTACTTGCTAATAATAAAATCTGTGCCTAGCTGTTCAGATAAATGACCATTATCTTCCAAAATGTGTGTGTGTGTGTGTGTGTGTGTGTGTGTGTGTGTAAATAATGTGTGTAGATAATGATGAGTCGATGATCCATTAGAACCAGTGGCTACATCAGTAATATGAGTCCTGTGGATGCATTGTATTCATAGTTTCCTTTACCTAACCTTCCTATATCTATCTATCTGTCTGTCTGTCTGTCTGTGTGTCTGTCTGATCCTTAAGGGTCACGAGGGGCTGGGCCCAATCCCAGCTGTCACTGGGCAGGTTACAGCCTGGACAGATCACAGGGCTGACACATAGAGACAAATGACCACTCACACTCGCATGCACACTTACACAGAGAAAACCCCCGGGCGAACCGGGGCTCAAACCTCTGGAGTGAGGCAACAGCGCACCACTGTGATGCCAAATACAAAACAACAAATTCATTTCAACTTCCTATTACATATGTTCATTTGCATCTTTGGTACCACTGGCATTTAAACTGTATCTGATAATTGGCACCGCATTTAGAACTGGCCATCGTAGGAATCACACAAAATGTAAATTGGTGTGAAAACCAACTGGAAAGAGGTGTTATGTTAGCAATGTAGGTAGCTAATTCAGGATATGTTTTCAAAAGGCACAACTGGTAAGGTACTGATCAGCCAATTCCTGCCTCTATTACATATCAAATGCCTTCTCTCTTAACTTTATAAATAAATTTGCTACTATGGATACACAGACAGGATGGATAAGTTGACAAAATGTGTAAAAGTGGCTATATGAGTGTATGCCAAACCAGAGAAACACCTCACCTTTCGTCTTCTACCTCCGTTGCTGTTCTGACACCCCTTCTCATGTGATTTCACTTCAGTTCACACTTGATTCTGGTGACTCTGATGACTTTCACATGGCTGCCATCTTACCTTAATGACTTTTACCTGATAACCCGGGAGATTTAAATGGCTAGGATAACCCATCAGTAAAACGAATAAAGGCCCTTGGGAGAGAGGGGAAACATCTTTAAAAAGTGTAGTACAGTAAATAGTTTAATCAAGCTGCAGCCTGATAAAGCTTATGATCATGTCTTGTTCACAGACTTTTAATGACCCATACTGTTCCGTTTAGGAGAATATATTCAGTATATTCATTGCTTACAATAAATATGGCCAGTGTAGCTTATTCCTCTCAGCGTTGTTTCAGAATAAACTAGACTAGGCCTCTGTTCTTATATTCTTTTGCATTGTTTTTGGACAACAATAAAATTCTAGTTTTTCCTACTTGAAAAAAAATATGCTGTGAGTCCATTTTACTTAATCAGATGATAAGTCAAACTTTGGCCTGTCACTTTAGGCCTGCAGTATGTTCTCATGGTGCAAAGATCCATGGCAGCTGATTTAAAGAAGTAGGAATATTTGTACAGAATTTCTACAATTGATGCAGTCAGCATGTGTGTCTATGTGACTATAGCCTCATGTGATAAATTGTACTTATGCAGATATATATTGTTTTGTGCACATTTTGTATCTGTATGTATGGTACATGATTATTTGTATGTTTGCATGCATGTCTGTATCAGTGTCTCAGTGTTTTTCCCTGTTGGAGCACTCTCCTCAACTTACCACCTTCATCATTTAGCCCCAATCCCTTCTTTGAAGTTCAGCCTCAAAGACCAGCTTCAAAGGTTCATCTCTTACAAGAGAACATGTTTCTTCTTATGTGAGGAAAATATCAATAGGACTCTGCCTCTGCTATTATGATTTAATAGCTATGTTATTGAATGACTGGAGTTGAAGAATTTATAATTAGTTTTGCTAGAGAAAATCATTACCATTTGATTAGCTCAACCCCAGTGTTTTAGTGCAGTACATACTTTGCATATTAATTAGATTTATTTGTGTGCTCGAGAATTTTGTGTGTTTGTGGGTGTGGGTGTGAAAGAGAGAGAGGGGAGGAATGTTGCATGGGAGTCAGCCAACAGTTGTTTTTGGAGTTGTGTGTGTCTCATGCTTGTGTGGGGACATTTTCATAATTGAGCAAATGTGTGTGGTCGTGCACATACAACTTGTGTGTCTCTATGCACATGCATTATAATATACAAGAAAATAAAGCTTAAGTATGTTTGCATAGACTGGATTTTACAGTGCTGCATGCTTTTTACAACAAATTGATGCCAAGTGCACTAGAACACCATTAGATGTGAAGTATATGTAAATGTGGTCTTAGCAAGTAAAAAGTTGAGTCAATATCCCCTCCTCGTAACATACCTTTTGGTGCAGAAAATCCTCCATACACACTCCCACAACACAGAATGTAATACAAAAGCCACGCAAAGGTCTGGTGCACATAGGGCAACACATTGAATTAAAGTAACTAGAATTTTTTGGTTTTACACAATGTGTGAAATGTCAGCATTTTGAAAACTGAGTTATTACAATGTGCCTAAAGTCAAAAAGTAATGTAGATGAAAGCAAGCAAAAATTTTGGCCTTGAGACACGAAAGTTCTGTACACTGAGATGTGAATAGTCGTGACTCCAGGTGTCTAGCTGCCAACGGTTAACTCCTGGCAAATTTAACAGTTGCATCTACAACAGGGACAGACAATAATGGTAAAAGACTGCAAGCTGATCTATGCTCTCAATTTGTGTTTCGTGATGCAGCATCATATCTGGTTACAAGAAATGTAGCCACAGGAGTCAACTAAACCTGAATGTATCCCTACCTGCTGGATAGTTAATGTTAGCTAACAGCCGTCTGCTAATACTGGCCTAATGTCAAAAAAAAAGTATTAGCAGATGACTGAGTGTGCACACTTTTCTGGTCTGTCTGTTTTAAAACTAGTTATTGAAATGGATGTCTTGGTTCATCTCAGCTGAAGAGTCTTAGCTGTGTGGGTGTAGCTGGAGCACTGCCCCACCCCACCCACACACACACACACACAACACACACACAGTGGGGCGCTGTACTAGTCCTCTGGTGCACTGATTGCTGAAACGGTGCCATGCTCACATATATAGTGGTCATATCTTTTTTCCGGCGCTAAGTGTCTGTTGCGGTGTTTGCCGTTGAGGCGTAACCTGGATTTTTTTAATACATATAATAATGGCAGCCTTCCAGGTGGTGCAGGACTTGGCGCAGTTTAAAATCTAACCTAATTTGAATGATGAATAGTGCCAACTGAACTCAGCCTGAACAAATGACCAGTGCCTGTTAATTGGTACTGGCCCGTACATGAAATAAACAAAGAAGTCAAACAGAATTCTTAATAGAGGCTGGTAAACCTCAGGACCACCAGCAATACAGCCACATGTAGTGTGAAAGGCTTTGGTCATGTAGAGGATAAAATACTGAAAGATTAGCCTCAATCCACTCTAACCATGTAAAACCACATGGTTGCTGGTGTGTGTTGTGTGCTTCTCCTGCTTTATACAGTGTATCATCATTACTGAATGGAGAAGCTCTGTCAATTTGGCAGTGATGTGTCAAGACTGCTGGACAGTATAGCAGCCTCCATGGCATAGCGTTCATTCACTGGTGTCACTCAACATCCCAGCTGAATTTGAGTGAGGGTATGCTAATTGGCTGCTGCTGTTCAAATTTGCTCAGACATATAGTGAGACAGTGGATAATGTAAATAAAAAACAG
>NW_026116821.1:0-16706 GCF_001640805.2 Lates calcarifer
GAACCAGATATTGTTCAGCCTTTTTGTTTAAAGAATGACTGAATCAAGTAATTTATTATACTTAAACTGCTGATAAGGAAGGACAAATGATAAGAGAATGTGCCTTTCTCTTGCAAAGAAATCATACAAACGTCTAACCTTAGCCTAACCTGTACTGGAAAAACTCCTTCTCTCCAAAAACTCCATATGACAATACACTGAAGGCCCCGCCGTCTGTAGCAAAGAAAATGTCCAAAAAGGACCAATGTCACTGTCACATTTCCAGTCTTTGTGCAAACCAAGGGAAGAACTGGTTTGTGGGTCAAAGAAAAGGTCAGAAACAATCAGCTCTAGAGAGAGATAATAGCTTAGGGTGGAAAACCTTCCATTTCACACAACTGAGTGACATCCCTGTATTGATTCAGAGTGACTGTCTCTGAAGTCATTAAATGAAGAAGGGTCAACCTGGGCCGGGGCCTCAGAACGTTCCTGAAGAATGTATGTCCACGTAATTCCACTATTATCTGAGTATTTGAAAGGCAGTAGCCAAAGGAAAAATGAGGAGGAGATAATGGAGGTTCAATTCAGGAGATACAAACCGGGACCGAGTACAGGAGTAGTGTTGGTAGTGCAGTTGTGGCTGTTGTGCTGAGAGTCACATATTAAAAGATGCATTATGGGTAACTCTAAGAATGCAATTCACAAGTTTGTTCAAAGAAATGAGTAGTGTATAACAACAAAGATGAGTTAAGTCAAATTAACACATCCTGTTTTTTTTTTTATTATATTACATTATATCAATATGATGTGCTTTGAGCTGTGCTCAGTGGTACATATTTGTATAAATTAGTATGAGAACTGTCTGATTTGACCATCTGGCTTTAGTTGTATGCTGATTTAGTCTGTGAGTCCCCATCTGCTGGGGTCAACAAATACAGGGGAAGGTATTTGTTTGCCAGTTAAATGTAGCTGTCGCATTTACTTATTATGCGTTCATCAAAAGAATACTAATAAAACATCATAGATGGCACAACTGCGGCTATGGTAAAGTACATGGGAGTTTCTCCACTAACAGGATATTTAGTGAGTGCCTGAGTAAAATACTGAGCTGGCCAACATGTCATTATTTGGATGATTGGTGAATCATCAATTCCTTTCACACACACACACAAAATACTGAAGGCTAGCACTTCAAAAAGTGGAGCAGAAAGTGAACTGCAATTTTCACACAAGAAGGCAAACACAAAAACAGAGGAGTAACACTGAGCAGTGATTGACTGTAGGGCTTTCAAAATCAACCAATTGCTCCTAATGGCAACTGCTGACACTGGTGGTACTTAGCCTATGTTGACATCTTGTATCTGAGGAGTTTTAGCTTGCTCAGTAGTATACCCAGTAGTATTTTGTTTATTGCTGTTTCAAACTGATTTTTTTCTCATCAGCAACCCACTAAGATTGATTAATTACTTTTATCTTATCTGTTGATTTTAAATTAGGACACACTTATCAGATAAGGCAGTTAATTTAAATTCATGGTATTACTGGTTGGATAACAACATCACATCACTTTAAGGAATCTCTGTTATCTAGCCTGGCTGTTATACTGTATACTTAGCAATTTTCTGTGCAAAGCTTCTTGCTAAAAATAGAATATCTAAACATAAGTAAGAAAACATATCATTTCACACCTTCAAGTTTTAAATAATGAACTGTGGCAATTTAAGCATATCACAATCTTGCATTATCAAACTGTCACTTTTACTGCGCCTTGACGCCATCTGACAGGATTTGGGTTGAGCTTTGACAGGGACTGCATGTTGAAAATATGGAATGTGTGATAAATGTACTGGATTTTGTAACGGTGTTATGAGATGGGATAGAGCTATGGCCCTGTTCATACATGCATTTTGGGTGATCCTATCATAAGAGGACAGCTCTATGTACAGGTGTGAATGCACTCAAGATGCATTTAGGATATATTGAGATCCACTCGCTCAGACCACATTCACAGGTCTGACAGATCTGGCCCTTATATGGCCACATTATTTAAGCAATGTGTATGTGAATGCAGCCTGGGATGCACTTAAGGACCATCTACTCAAATGACTTCCACCACATTTTCATAATGAACTGACAATATTTCTACACTTCTCACAGTGTTTCCCACACATTGATTAATTTGTGGCAGCCTGCTACAATACCAACACTGACTGCAACATGCAAATTTTGATTATGTTCTCTTTTCATACATTTTATTTCATTATAGAGATGTGAACAGTGCACTGAGTCACTCAGCCCTTCCCTGCCTCTCTCTCTCTCTCTCTCTCTCTCTCTCTCTCTCTCTCTCTAAATACAATGAATTAGGTCTTAGCACATGAATGATGCACATGTCTATTTGCACAGTGAGATCTGGTCACTTGAGACACGTGTGGAGATGCATTCTAATGCTAGTGCCATACTCAGACCTGTCAACTTGTGACTGCACCATCCAGAGCCTGAATTGAAATGTATATCAAATATGTTGTAGAAGCTACAAGTGCAGACCAGGAGAAATGAATAGACTGTGTTTTCAGACTAGATTTCTAATTCTTAAAGCCTTTCTATGGTTATTATAAATCAGTTTGTTGCTTGGTAAGATAATATTCCAATACTAGTCACAAGTTTGGACACGCCGTCTCATTCAATGGTTTTCCTTTGTATTAATTACTTTCTACATTGTAGATTAGTACTGAAGACATCAAAACTATGAAAGAACACATATGGGATAATGTAGTAAAAAAACACATTAAACAAACCAGAATATGTTTTATATCTTTGATTCTGGAATGGTTGTCAGTTAACAGGTGTGCCTTGTCAAAAGTTAATTTGTGTGACTTCTTGCCTTCTTAATGTGTTTGAGACAATCAGTTGTGTTATGCAGAGGTAGAATTGGTACACAGCTCTATACAGTGAATAGTTCTACTTGACTACTGTTCTAATCTATACTGTGGCAAGAACCACTCAACTAGGTAAAGAGAAACAATAGTCCAACATTACTTTAAGACATGAAGGTCAGTCAGGTGCAGTCCCAATAACCATCAAAAGCTACGATGAAACTGGCTCTCATGAGGACTGCCCCAGGAAAGGAAGACCAAGAGTTACCTCTGCTGCAGAGGATAAGTTCATCAGAGTTACCAGCCTCAGAAACTGCAAATAAACAGCAGCTCAGATTAGAGACCAGATAAATTCTTCAGAGTTAAAGTAGCAGACACATCTGAACTTCAAATGTTCAGAGGACACTGCATGAATCAGGCCTTCGTGGTAAAATTGCTGCAAAGAAGCCACTACTGAGGAAGGACAACAACAAGAAGAGAATTGCTTGGCCCAAGAAACACAAGGAATGGACACCAGATTAGTGGAAATCTGTATTTTGGTCTGATGAGTCCAAATTTGAGATTTTTGGTTCTACTCGCCATGTCTTCATGAGAGAGAAGGTGAGCAGATGGTTTCTACGTGTGGTTCTCACTGAGAAGCATGGAGGAGGGAGTGTGATGGTGTGGGGGTGACACCGTTGGTGATTTATTCAAAATTCATGGTACACTTAACCAGCATGGCTACCACAGCATTCTGCAGCACCATGCCATACCATCTGGTGTGCACTCATTTGTTTTTCAGCACCACAATGACCCCAAACACACCTCCAGGCTATGTAAGGACTATTTAGCCAAGAAGGAGAGTAATGGAGTGCTGTGTCAGATGATTTGGCCTCCACAATCACCTAAACCCAAATGAAATGGTTTGGGATGAGTTGGACTGCAGAGTGAAAGCAAAGCAGCCAACAAGTGCTCAGCACCTCAGGGTACTCTGCCAAGACTGTTGGAAAACCATTCCAGGTGACTACCTAATGAATCTGATTGAGAGAATGCCAAGAGTGTGCAAAGCTGTCATCAAAGCAAAGGGCAGCTTCTTTCAAGATTCTAAAAGGTAAAACATATTCTGGTTTGTTTAATGTGTTTTTGTTTACTACATAATTCCATATGTGTTCCTTCATAGTTTTGATGTTCGTGCATACAGACTTTGAAATATGAACCTTTATGAAAATTGGCAGTAATATAACAAGCCTACTGTATGTGATGTGTTTATTATAGAAATTTGTGATGAAATTATATTTAAAAATAAATTATCCAGCCATAGTCATAAGCAACAAATATGTAAACCAAAATCTGTTGCCTCCACACTCAGAGATATTTTAGTATTTTGTACCTTGGGGCAAACTCATCGATGGTTAAGCCTGCTTTCAAACCAGTGCGGCAGTACTCAAGGCCATTGGCGATGGTATAGGCCACTTCCAGGATGGCATCAGCTCCAGCCTCCTGAAGATGGTATCCGCTGATGGATATCGAGTTGAACTTGGGCATGTGCTGTGAACATGGTAATGCAAGTAAGTAAGCAAATAAACAAAATCAACAAAAACACAACATAATATATAACATTAAAAACTTGATATGCAGTTTTCAGGTGCTGCTTGATAAATGTAGGTGAAGAGATAAAACTTAGCACATACAAACCTTGGAGGTGTAAGCGAAGATGTCTGCAATGGCGTGCATAGAAGGTTCTGGGGGGAAAATATAGGTGTTGCGTACCATAAACTCCTTCAAAATGTCGTTCTGAATTGTGCCTGTTAGTTTGGCTTTGGACACACCCTGCTCCTCTCCAGTGACAATAAACATAGCCAATACAGGGATGACTGCTCCATTCATTGTCATTGAGACAGACATCTTCTCCAGTGGGATTCCATCAAAAAGCATCTTCATGTCCTCAACAGTGTCTATGGCGACTCCAGCCATGCCGACATCTCCGTGGACGCGGGGGGTTGTCTGAGTCATAACCACGGTGTGTTGGGAGGTCAAAAGCCACGGAAAGACCCTGCTGTCCAGCTGAAATGAGAGAGTGAAGGAGACAGTCAATTAGAGATGGGAAAATGAGATGGACGAGGTGAATGTGTGCTATAGATAGAACCTTAAGGACAACTTAGGAGAAATAGGGGCTGCTTCCAGCCACTGGCTAACTAACAGTTCACAAACACTATAAACAAAAAGTCCGTTTTTTATTATTTGTCTATTGATTAGACTTTCTAGGTTGTCAGCCATTTTGACTTGTTCCCACAAAAAGTGAAAAATCGCTTCTTGTGAGCCCCACTATAACAACACTATACTGTAAATGTATTGTAATCTTTGTTAAAATAGTTTTCTAATTGTTGTGTAATTCCAAGGGTAACCTCTAGTATAACATAACATTTCAGTGGAGGATTGGCTTAAGTTTGGATTGTAATATACTCTACCTCAAATTTGCACTAGTGCTGTGTCAGCTACTATATGTGAAATCGTCATATGACTGACTAACTGCCAGCTCTGGGGGAGATCTGACAGTAAGAAATCACTGACTCTATGAGAAGGATTCTCATGTATTACAAATTTGTGTCCAACATAAAACAAATTCTGAAGATGTTGATCCACAATAGGTTTGAAACTGTATGTTTCAGCTAAAAATAGAAACTTATTCACCCATTCCTTTTTTTGGATACTGTCCTTGTAAAGTGTCCTTGGGTCTTGTGAAAGGCGCTATATAAAGTGAAGATATTATTATTATTAAATGTGCACAACAACAAAATCTACCTTTTATATTGTCTTTATAGAACTTGTTGCTCTCCTCCACAGTGCTAAAGCCAGCATACTGCCTGATAGTCCAAGGTCTGTAGGTGTACATGGTAGGATAGGGCCCCCTAGTATAGGGAAACACTCCTGGCAGTTCATCAGCACTGGCAGCTGAGTCAGCTTTGGTGTACACAGGCTTGATGTTGATTCCCTCCGGCGTGCGCCAAATCAGATCTTCTGGGTTCTTCCCTTTAAGCTGTTTTTTAGCCAGACTGGCCCATTCAGGATGCAGCTCAGCCTGGTCCTGCCTAGGTATAGAGGTGTGGATCAGAGAGCAGTGTGTGTGTGCTGAGGAGACAGAAGCCCTAACTAGGCGCTGGGCAGCCAGCGCTGCACATGCCCTCTGTGCAGTCAGCATGCTTTCTGTTGACTGAGTCAGTCACACATGGATCACCTGAGAGAGACATGGAGGAAGAGATATGAGGCAGTGGAAAAAAAGCTGCATGAATATCTATCTCTTAGAGCGAAGTTAAATTTCAGCGTTAGTTTCCTGCTCGCTGACACCCTCTACAGTTAATTTTGGTGGATAATTACTTCACGGCCAACTAGTAACGTAATGTGTCCCAACTACGACCTGTGACAGACATGAAACAAAGTCGTGGTGAGGCTGTCAGCACTGCTAAAACTGTTCAAAGAGGATGACTTTTGACAACACGTGAAAAAACCATAGGGAACAACATTAGGTAACGTTACTGCCATTGACAAAAACACTGCACACCTCTCAATTAATCTGTTATCATAAACTTAATACACGGTGCATATGTTGTATTTTCGTCGAAGAGATGACATTTTAGAAAAACAACAACGAAAATGTTTGCTACTTTTTTGTATTGTGATGGTTCGACTAGCTAACCAAGCCAATAACTGCTACTCACTGACTTCACCCCATCTAAATGCTATAAAGACACAAGGTGCACTATACTGACTTTCCGACGAATGGTATAAAGACAAAACGTATAAGTTATTGCTAGAAAAACATTAATTAATCTACAGTCGCTGGCCCATCGCTTAGCACTTGTTAGCTACCTGTCGACGTTGCTTCAAGCGTTAGCATCAGCGGGGGGAACCAAAACAATGCTTGCTAACATGAGGTATTCTGCAGCTGAATATGTTTCACAGCGCTCATTTTTATATATTTTAGGGTCGTTTTCTGACCTTGTCGACTGTTGTGCTCTTTCGGGTTGACAAAAGGCGTGTGTCCGTCTATCCAATGAAGTTTCATAACATTAAGTCGTCCAATCGCGTGCTACGGTCAATGGATACACTTTGACCTATGACACCCGGAAGTAAATATTAAAACCAAGATTGTTTAATTTTGTAGAGATAAGCGATGTCGGTTATTGTTTACACATTCCACAACTGTCTGTGTTTAATATTACACAGTGACGTTAATCTATATAATTCACATCATAGGAGAGAGACAAAGCTTTTAAATCAGTTTATTTACTACATTTCTCGTTATTAGATAGGGGTATGAATAATTCTTAGTTTACTGGGCTGGTGTGCACTTGTTTTAATTTCGCCACTAGGAGGCGATAGTCCTGCAGGAGCCCATGTCAAGCACACTGTACCTCCCAAGGAATTCCTTTTACTATCAGCCTCTCACTCAGTTACAAATTATACACAGGACACAATTTCTCAACACAGTACATGCCATTTTTATTCAAGACTTGGTCGATAAACTGTCATAGCAGTAGCAATGGCTCTTACAGAGTTCTGTACAGCATTGGATTGGGTTAGACTGGATAGGGTACACTTGCAGTTAATGTTTATGAGGGATATAAAATATACTAAACATAGCAACATCATTCAGAGCATTCAGCAGGACAAACGTTTATCAAAGTGGCAATGCAGACAGTGGTATATAATGCCCAGTTAATATACAGAGCAGAAGTATTGTACTTTGAACACGTGTACCCTTCCTCTGTTGTTCAAACTGTAAGGCAGTATGTTTTTGATTGCAGTGTAGTACGGCTTTTCATCAGATGACTGACTTCCTCTTGGTTCAACAAAATTTACAACTTCAAATGAAATGAAACAAAAAAGCATCTCTAACAAACAAACTAAAATGTTGTGTGTCTGTAAAAGTCTTACATTATGTGAAAATTTTCTTGCAGTATCTATTATGACATAATGGCAACAAAGCAGCAGTGGATACGTTTAAATATTCAACTGAAGAAGACTGTAGAAATCAGAGAAGAGCAGATGGATGGTGGGAGGCAGCGCCCTGTGGAAACAGGTTGTGGCGAATGCGACCTCATTAACCGTCAGCCTTAGTGTTTTAACCCCCAGGTATCACTCCAGCTTGAGCAGCTCCACATCGAATATAAGCGTTGCGTTTGGAGGGATGACCCCAGGGTGACCTGTCGCTCCATAAGCCATATCTGGTGTGCAGGTGATTTTAGCCCTCTGGCCCAGGCTCATCTGAAGCACAGGAGAAAATGTAAACATGACTGTGTATGCTGCTGATGTGCTTTTTCAAAATGCAATTTTAAAGACATGCACAGGCCTTTGTAATATAACATATTTTCACTTGTCACAGTGGGAATAGCACAGGTGAAATAACACTGACAATGGCTTTGTTCTTTTAAAATGTCCCAATAAGTCATGACAGTGAGCCAGCATGAACAATCTTTACATTCACATTACATTTACACACAGATGTTTTTATCCAAAGCAATTTACAAGCAAGGGACAACACTAAAGCTTCAGTACAGTAGGAGAGCTTGGAGTAAGCACTAATCTATTCAATAAGACAAAGTGCAAGGAGATCAGGTACAGAAGTGCACAGTAAGTGCTAGTTAGGCATGTTAGGGTGTTAGAGGTGTTAAGAGAGGATGTGCTCAGGGAAGAGATGAGTCTTCATGATTCTTGAAGATAAAGAGGGCTTGTTATAGTGGGAAAAGCATGCCCCGGCTTTGTTAGCATTTGGTCACTCATTCCACCATCAGGAAACCACAAGGGAGAACAGTCTCGACTGTGATTCCCTTCTGTGCAGGGATGGCAATGCCAGGCGAATGTCCCTTGGAGGAACACAGTGTTCGAGAAGGCCCATAAGCCCATATGATTGAGTTCAAGCAGATGGGTGCAGACCCAGAAGTCGTTCTGTACACAGCATTAGTGACTTGAATTTGATTTGAGTGGTCATGTGGAGGTCAATGAGCAGTGGGGTGACGTGTGCCCTTTTAGATTGATCTAAAAACCAGACATGCCGCTGCACTCTGGACCATCTGTAAGGACTTCACTGTGCATGCTGGGAGACCCGCTAGAAGGGGTAGCAATAATGGTGAATTCACAGTGCCACGGCAAAAGTCATTCCAAGGTTTCAGATTCAGTTGACACATTGTTGTTTGCTAGTTTGCCTGTTCCTGACAAATTTCTTGGAACAAAAATCCTTAAGTCAGCAGGAAATCTACTCTCATGCATGTTGCAGTGGTTCTTCTAGTTCTGGCAGTTCTGAGACGTATTCCTGATCATGTCCAGAGCTTTCCCAGATGCTATGTAAGTCATGATTGATTTCACTGTAGCAAAAAACACAAGATATGCTTATAATTGGGGCACCTTGGAGACAAGTCTCACATGAGAGGAGAGACATTACAGTAACGCTCGTTTTCACTATTATTTTCGTTGAACAATTTGCTCCTGTCACAGGGCTGTCAAAAGAGAATAACCTTGTTATTGGTACATCTCCTCTGAGATGTTTTTTTATTATTATTAATTAACAATACAACTTGGGCAAAAATACAAAAACTCACAAGGGGTGAAATAAATGTTGAATCATATTATGCAACAAGGCAAAGTGTCACAGCAGTGCTATTTAACTGTCCTCTCTTACCTGTGATACTCCTTCCTCCCAGCCCTTGATGACCTCCATCCGTCCAATTTTGAACTTAAAGGGCTTGTTCCTGTCTCGAGAGGAGTCAAACTTTTTCCCATTTTGCAGCATACCTGCCAGAGAGAGAATACATTTACAAAACTCCGAGATCAGAGAAGTATTTAGAAAACAAACTCCCCACTTTGGTGATGTGAAAACAGTAAAGACTAAGGGCACACTTTTTATGGTTGTTTTTCTGTACAGTTAACTGCTCTTATGACTAGCAGTACTGTACCTAACCTCACCTTACTGATGACACTTGTCACAGTGTGATGTACTATCAATGCACGCCCTTCCCTCAGTTGCTAATGTTTTGGAATGATGCATTTAAGATTAAAGGAATAAAGCAATGCTGGCTCCAGTCGGAGGAATTATTCTGGTGGGGTTTCTTATCAGGATCTTGGGTCTGTTTCAATTACCCAAATGAACAAAGGGAATGTGAATCAGGAAGCAATGGCCTGGTTTAGTGGATTATTTTTAAAGTTAACTAGGCCATTGCTTGCCTGTATCTAGACCACAGGGAGAAAAGGGTAACAAAGGCAGAGCAGTGCAGGACTGTGCTCCTTCAGAACACTGACCAGCCATTCAGGCATGATAATAACACTGAGGCCATTAAACACTTAAAGGCATGGAAACACTGGCAACGCTTCATCAGTGGTTTTAATATGCCCTTCTTGATTTCCCTTGAAGGAATCCAAGCTGCCATCTGAAGCTCTGTTACTCTGATAACTTGTATAAACTTTTTGACCCTTTGGACAGAGAGACAATAACTCTATGATGATGTAGACCTCACAACAGTTGGTTAATTTCTGAGCACAACAAGCAATATCTAAAAGCATAATATTCATATATTTATGAATTTATGAATATATTTTAGGTGTAGTGCTCATGTGTGTCAACAAGGACATGTTAAATGAAAAAAACTCTCCTCTCCTCCCTCCTCAGAAAACTCCACTGTGGCCATGGGAAAAGATATAAATATTATTAAAATATATATTTATATTACAACTTGTGTTATATGCATGGCACTGACGATTAATAGCCCACATTATACCTACCTTTCTGGGGAAAGTTCATGTGCATGTCCTACATTAGCCAAAAATATAGCACCAGTCTGGTTGTTTCCAGAAACTGCACTATATTAGACTAAATTAGAGCATAATGTTGTGATATAAAATTATGTATACCATGATTGTTTTATGCATACTACCCACTCGTAAAAACAACATTCAACTTTTTAACTAGTCTACTAGCACTACTAGCCTAGTTTAATTAAAATAACATCAAGCAAAAAATATTCCACAACATCCACTTTCATTTTGGAGGCTGCCCTGTAATGGTCCTTTGATTTATTGTTCTCTGTAGTACTCTAACAAGTGTGAATACTTGGCATTTAAAGTTGTGTGTTAACTGAAGTTTAGTAATGGTGTCTGGCTCATCTAGTCATATGAATGTTGGTACTGTACTCCTTCTCCCCTTTCATTCCCCCCTAAACTTAGTAGGTCCATCATTTCCAAGAATCACAGTAGCCCTGATATCAGTGGGCTGGGCCAAGTCCAACCACGGAGTCATCAAGTACACACACACCAAGGCGAATACCACCTGGTACAGGGCATTTGAGTAGCAGCACAGAGGCAAAACCTTCTTGCATCAGCTGCAAAAAAGTGGGTTCAGTTTCTGGCAGCGGTGCCTGCAACTTGCAAGGAAACACCGATTGGCAATATTCACAAGTGGTGAAGCCAGTGAGGGATCATTTCCTGGGCAGTGCCCTAATGAGTCCTACTCGTTGGTTGGGGTGTCTGTTGAGAGGTTGCTGACTTAAGGAAGATATTGTGCACCTACACACGTCAGACTTCTTGCTGTTACATAAAAAGGACAGGCCAACAACTCCAAGTGCTTTGGAGGGGGCACTGTAGACCAGCACAGGGGCCAACACCAGCAGGGACTGTGGTAAACAATGGCCAAAATCAGTTTGGAAGAAAAAAAGGAAAACAAACAAACAATGGGGCAGTCTTTTCCTGAAGAAAGACATGGTATGACTGTATACTGTCTTCAGTTTTTGCTACTCATTCACAGAGAGAGCTAAGCTAAATGTTTCACTCATGGCTGTCAGGCTTTATCTGACAGGAAAGCAGACAGACATCCAAAACTACTCCTAAACCCCACTTGCATCACTGCTCTGTTATCACTCTTTGGACAGCAAAGCATGGGTGGGGTCTGTACAAAAGTAAAGCAGAACCCGTCCCTTCCTGAGGTTGGCTCCCAGACTCTCTCTCCTCATGAGAAGCTTTCACTTGGTAGCGCTCTGGCTAGATTTGCAAAAACTGTGGTGCACAGGGGTGGGGTTATTTTTACTCAGCTTACTGTATCCTGTCTCACCCCTGTCTAGGACGACTGCCAGCACAACAACCCCCTCGGCCCAAGTGTGGATGAAATGAGATGCGTGTAAAGCTATCTGTCTACGACAAACTTATATGTGTTGCTGTGTTTCACAGCTGCAAGCATGCAAGTCTCAATGGAAAGAATAAAATCTCATGCTTTGTTAATATACTAATAATAATAATAATAATTAAAGCTGCGAGCAGCGTTGAACGGGCCCTCGCACCCGGCGCCCGTCGGGGGAGCGGCGACCGCGGGACCCCGGCAACCGCGGGGTCAACGCAGGTCGCAGGGCACACGCTGGCGTAACAGTTCACACTTCCGAGATGTAAAAATTTTAAATAAAAGCTTTTATGCTAATTATTTTCTGTGATAATATTTTTCAGAGCTCATCATCTGTGACAGCTCTTGGCTCTCCTGACTGTAACCTCTCTGTGGCAGCTTCTCACAGACTCAATCAACTCCTCTTCCCCTCCCCCCTCAAACACAAACACAAACACAAACACACACACACACACACAGATACCCCCTCCCAAAAGGAGATAAAACTCAGTTTTAACTTGAGTTTACAAGCTTTGAGCTTTGAGCAAAAGCATTTTTTTGCAAGTTCTGTTATTGGGTGCATATATAAATCATTTATGCTTAAACAAGGGTTATAATGAAGTTATTTGAACAGTGAATATCTCATCTGCCTAAAGTCAGGGCGAAGCCACTAACCAGCTGTAGGGATGGGTATCATTAGGATTTTATCTTTATCCATACAGACCCCTATCAGTCCAGCTCAGACTGTTACTGGTTTAAGAGAGTGAAGTTTATAGCAATTTGCAAAATTTGGAGATTAGTGACAAACTAACCAGTTAGACTACATACAGACAAGCTTTCATTTTAGCTGTTAGTAACAGTTTGCCATGAGCTTAACCAGCGTGCTGTGCTTCGTGTTAAACATGTCATGAGACTGTGGACAACGTTTGAGCCAGCTTTGACATCTGCAGATATGAGTTTCTGAAGAGGGGCCTGCTGAGGTTAGATGTGCTGAATAATATCCATTTTCATATCAGAAAAAACACTGCATTAAACATTGTCTTAGCTCACTGAGCTGAGGTCAACAGGTAATATAACCAACCTGTGAGGTGGCTCACCCCCGTAAGATAAACACATAAATGATCCCTGATAGAACCGATAATTAAAGGCACATCAGTAACAGGGAATGCTATTAAAACTAAACTATAAACTGGTGACATTAACTGCAAAAGAAGATTTTTATTGATACATTTCAGGTAGAATTTAGTTTTCAATAAGGAAAATGCTGTAAGAAACCTGAATTTGTTGCAACAAATTTAAAATAAAAGCTTTTATGCTAATTATTTTCTGTGATAATATTTTTCAGAGCTCATCATCTGTGACAGCTCTTGGCTCTCCTGACTGTAACCTCCCTGTGGCAGCTTCTCACAGACTCAATCAACTCCTCTTCCCCTCCCCCCTCAAACACACACACACAGACACACACACACACAGAGACCCCCTTCCAAAAACCCATCAAAGAGTAATACAATGGCTCCATCTGTAGGATAAAGTAGAGAGTCGCAACAGGAAGTTACCCCAAAATCTGAGGTTTCAAACAGGAAGTTGGGTTTCCGAACTTTGACGGGCCAGAACCGGCACACGCTTCGACCCAAACTCACAATTTTCGGAGCCAGTCTTCCAAAAATTGTCAAGGAGGGGCTGACAACATTTGAAGTGAATCTGGTCACCCGTCTAGAAACTGGACATCACACTATAAAATATGTCATTTCCTGCTATAAATAGGTGGCGCTACAACAATTGTATGAATATTGACATATGGATGTGTGCAGATAGGTACCATTAACAATCCTGTAAAGTTTGATGCAGTTTGGACAAAGTATGGCCGAAATATAGCAAAAATAAAGCAACTTCCTGTTTCGTGGCGAGTAATCGAACTTTGAGGGGCCATAACTTCCACGCCCTTCAACAAAAACTCAAAATCTGCCGCAATTTAACATCGTCTATGTCTTAAGAACATACTATTAAGTTTTGAAGTCAATGGGATAATGCGTCTAGGACTAGTTCGCGTTCAAGCGACCCCTGGAAATGGCCAAAAACACACAATTTTTTCACCTTCCGGTCAAAATAAAAATACTTTCTGTTGGGTTTAGAATATGGCTCCAAGAGACTTTTTGGTGCGTCATGGGATGTTACATATGTGTGCAGATTTTCAGATTTTTAGGCGCAACGGGCTTGAGGGGCTGTTCCGTTTAAAAATGTAGGTGGCGCTACCGAGGGCATTTTACCACGCCCATGCTCAAGACCCCTAAATTATTAAATTTTTCGCCGTGCCTGACGCGTCTGCAAATTTTGGTAAGTTTTCACGCATGTTAAGGCCCTCAAAAAGCCGATCTAAGAGGCGGAAAAAGAAGAAAAAAAATAATAATAATAATAATAATTAAAGCTGCGAGCAGCGTTGAACGGGCCCTCGCACCCGGCGTCCGTCGGGGGAGCGGCGACCGCGGGACCCCGGCAACCGCGGGGTCAACGCAGGTCGCAGGGCACACGCTGGCGTAACAGTTCACACTTCCCAGATGTAAAAATTTTAAATAAAAGCTTTTATGCTAATTATTTTCTGTGATAATATTATTCAGAGCTCATCATCTGTGACAGATCATGGCTCTATTGACTGTAACCTCTCTGTGGCAGCTTCTCACAGACACAATCAACTCCTCTTCCCCTCCCCCCTCAGACACACACAGACACACACACACAGAGACCCCCTTCCAAAAACCCATCAAAGAGTAATACAATGGCTCCATCTGTAGGATAAAGTAGAGAGTCGCAACAGGAAGTTACCCCAAAATCTGAGGTTTCAAACAGGAAGTTGGGTTTCCGAACTTTGACGGGCCAGAACCGGCACACGCTTCGACCCAAACTCACAATTTTCGGAGCCAGTCTTCCAAAAATCCTTAAGTCTGTCCTGACAACATTTGAAGTGAATCTGGTCACCCGTCTAGAAACTGGACATCACACTATAAAATATGTCATTTCCTGCTATAAATAGGTGGTGCTACAACAATTGTATGAATATTGACATATGGATGTGTGCAGATAGGTACCATTAACAATCCTGTAAAGTTTGATGCAGTTTGGACAAAGTATGGCCGAAATATAGCAAATTTAAAGCAACTTCCTGTTTTGTGGCGAGTGATCGAACTTTGAGGGGCCATAACTTCCACGCCCTTCAATGAAAAGTCCGAAACTTTTGCAATTTAACTTCGTCTATGTCTTAAGAACAAATTATCAAATTTTGAAGTCAATCGGATAATGCGTCTAGGACTAGTTCGCGTTCAAGCGACCCCTGGAAATGGCCAAAAACACACAATTTTTTCACCTTCCGGTCAAAATAAAAATACTTTCTGTTGGGTTTAGAATATGGCTCCAAGAGACTTTTTGGTGCGTCATGGGATGTTACATATGTGTGCAGATTTTCAGATTTTTAGGCGCAACGGGCTTGAGGGGCTGTTCCGTTAAAAATGTAGGTGGCGCTACCGAGGCCATTTTGCCACACCCATGCTCAAGACCCCTAAATTCTTAAATTTTTCGCCGTGCCTGACGCGTCTGCAAATTTTCAGGAGTTTTGACGCATTTTAAGGCCCTCAAAAAGGCGATCAAAGAGGCGGAAAAAGAAGAAAAAAAATAATAATAATAATAATTAAAGCTGCGAGCAGCATTGAACGGGCCCTCGCACCCGGCGCCCGTCGGGGGAGCGGCGACCGCGGGACCCCGGCAACCGCGGGGTCAACGCAGGTCGCAGGGCACACGCTGGCGTAACAGTTCACACTTCCCAGATGTAAAAATTTAAAATAAAAGCTTTTATGCTAATTATTTTCTGTGATAATATTATTCAGAGCTCATCATCTGTGACAGCTCTTGGCTCTCCTGACTGTAACCTCTCTGTGGCAGCTTCTCACAGACACAATCAACTCCTCTTCCCCTCCCCCCTCAAACACAAACACAAACACACCCACACAAACACAGAGAGAGATACCCCCTCCCAAAAGGAGATAAAACTCAGTTTTAACTTGACTTTACAAGCTTTGAGCTTTGAGCAAAAGCATTTTTTTAAGTTCTGTTATTGGGTGCATATATAAATCATTTATGCTTAAACAAGGCTTATAATGAACTTATTTGAATTGTGAATTTCTCATCTGCCTAAAGTCAGGGCGAAGCCACTAACCAGCTGTAGGGATGGGTATCATTAGGATTTTATCTTTATCCATACAGACCCCTATCAGTCCAGCTCAGACTGTTACTGGTTTAAGAGAGTGAAGTTTATAGCAATTTGCAAAATTTGGAGATTAGTGACAAACTAACCAGTTAGACTACATACAGACAAGCTTTCATTTTAGCTGTTAGTAACAGTTTGCCATGAGCTTAACCAGCGTGCTGTGCTTCCTGTTAAACATGTCATGAGACTGTGGACAACGCTGAAAATATTACTTTACTAACTACTGGCTGAACAGGCGCTTTGACAAAGAAAAGGTAAAGGCCAGCAGCTTTTACTTTTCAATGCACTTGTCGTCAACTTGAGTGGCTTATATTCAGCTGGTTCACCTCGACGCCGGTGGATGTAGACATGCACTTTTCCTGTTGCCGTACACTGAGTAACACGAAAAAATCAGCTGACCCCCTTGTGAAATTTCCTAACTGATCAAAACCAAACTGTAAAGACAGCATCAATCCACGCTCAGCTTTGGTCAAGGGGAGACATA
>NW_026116822.1:0-6084 GCF_001640805.2 Lates calcarifer
ATTTATGTGTTATCTTACGGGGTGAGCCACCTCACAGGTTGGTTATATTACCTGTTGACCTCAGCTCAGTGAGCTAAGACAATGTTTAATGCAGTGTTTTTTCTGATATGAAAATGGATATTATTCAGCACATCTAACCTCAGCAGGCCCCTCTTCAGAAACTCATATCTGCAGATGTCAAAGCTGGCTCAAACGTTGTCCACAGTCTCATGACATGTTTAACACGAAGCACAGCACGCTGGTTAAGCTCATGGCAAACTGTTACTAACAGCTAAAATGAAAGCTTGTCTGTATGTAGTCTAACTGGTTAGTTTGTCACTAATCTCCAAATTTTGCAAATTGCTATAAACTTCACTCTCTTAAACCAGTAACAGTCTGAGCTGGACTGATAGGGGTCTGTATGGATAAAGATAAAATCCTAATGATACCCATCCCTACAGCTGGTTAGTGGCTTCGCCCTGACTTTAGGCAGATGAGATATTCACTGTTCAAATAACTTCATTATAACCCTTGTTTAAGCATAAATGATTTATATATGCACCCAATAACAGAACTTGCAAAAAAATGCTTTTGCTCAAAGCTCAAAGCTTGTAAACTCAAGTTAAAACTGAGTTTTATCTCCTTTTGGGAGGGGTATCTGTGTGTGTGTGTGTGTTTGTGTTTGTGTTTGTGTTTGAGGGGGGAGGGGAAGAGGAGTTGATTGAGTCTGTGAGAAGCTGCCACAGAGAGGTTACAGTCAGGAGAGCCAAGAGCTGTCACAGATGATGAGCTCTGAAAAATATTATCACAGAAAATAATTAGCATAAAGCTTTTATTTAAAATTTTTACATCTCGGAAGTGTGAACTGTTACGCCAGCGTGTGCCCTGCGACCTGCGTTGACCCCGCGGTTGCCGGGGTCCCGCGGTCGCCGCTCCCCCGACGGGCGCCGGGTGCGAGGGCCCGTTCAACGCTGCTCGCAGCTTTAATTAGGGCCGAGCAACGAGTTGCGTGGGCCCAACGGGGCCATGCAACGAGTTGCAAGGACCCTCTTGTTTTCGTTCGGTTTATTATTATTATTATTATTATTATTTTTTTTCTTCTTTTTCCGCCTCTTTGATCGCCTTTTTGAGGGCCTTAACATGCGTCAAAACTCCTGAAAATTTGCAGACGCGTCAGGCACGGCGAAAAATTTAAGAATTTAGGGGTCTTGAGCATGGGTGTGGCAAAATGGCCTCGGTAGCGCCACCTACATTTTTAACGGAACAGCCCCTCAAGCCCGTTGGCCTAAAAATCTGAAAATCTGCACACATATGTAACATCCCATGACGCACCAAAAAGTCTCTTGGAGCCATATTCTAAACCCAACAGAAAGTATTTTTATTTTGACCGGAAGGTGAAAAAAATTGTGTGTTTTTGGCCATTTCCAGGGGTCGCTTGAACGCGAACTAGTCCTAGACGCATTATCCGATTGACTTCAAAATTTGATAATTTGTTCTTAAGACATAGACGAAGTTAAATTGCAAAAGTTTCGGACTTTTCATTGAAGGGCGTGGAAGTTATGGCCCCTCAAAGTTCGATTACTCGCCACGAAACAGGAAGTTGCTTTATATTTGCTATATTTCGGCCATACTTTGTCCAAACTGCATCAAACTTTACAGGATTGTTAATGGTACCTATCTGCACACATCCATATGTCAATATTCATACAATTGTTGTAGCACCACCTATTTATAGCAGGAAATGACATATTTTATAGTGTGATGTCCAGTTTCTAGACGGGTGACCAGATTCACTTCAAATGTTGTCAGCCCCTCCTTGACGATTTTTGGAAGACTGGCTCAGAAAATTGTGAGTTTTGGTCGAAGCGTGTGCCGGTTCTGGCCCGTCAAAGTTCGGAAACCCAACTTCCTGTTTGAAACCTCAGATTTTGGGGTAACTTCCTGTTGCGACTCTCTACTTTATCCTATAGATGGAGCCATTGTATTACTCTTTGATGGGTTTTTGGAGGGGGTCTCTGTGTGTGTGTGTGTGTGTGTGTGTGTGTTTGTGTTTGTGTTTGAGGGGGGAGGGGAAGAGGAGTTGATTGAGTCTGTGAGAAGCTGCCACAGAGAGGTTACAGTCAGGAGAGCCAAGAGCTGCTTTACACGCGGGATAAAAACTTCAGTTAAGATTTGAGCTGTCACTTGAGAAAGCATCATGCCAAAAACTAAGGAAATCACTGTAGACTTGAAGAAAAGAATTGTCGATGCTCAGGAAGCAGGAGAAGGATATACAAAGTTATCACAGCATTTCCAAGCGTCAAGAACTCAAATGAGAAGCATCACCGAGAAATTCAAGGAGAGCCACACTGTGCAGAACAAGCCTGGCAGAGGTAGGAAGCCAAAGATTTCAATGACCCTGGAAAGAAAACCAGTTAGAGACCTGTCTAAAGAACCCATAAACGCTGCCAAGACACTAGTGAATGACTTAGTTAAGTCTGAAATGTAGTCTCAAAGAAGATTACATGAATTCATGTAATCTTACCATATGTCTCCCCTTGACCAAAGCTGAGCGTGGATTGATGCTGTCTTTACAGTTTGGTTTTGATCAGTTAGGAAATTTCACACGGGGTCAGCTGATTTTTTCATCTTACTCAGTGTACGGCGACAGGAAAAGTTCACTAGGTCCTCCAGCGTCGAGGTGAACCAGCTGAATATAAGCCACTCAAGTTGACGACAAGTGCATTGAAAAGTAAAAGCTGCTGGCCTTTACCTTTTCTTTGTCAAAGCGCCTGTTTGGCCAGTAGTTAGTAAAGTAATATTTTCAGCGTTGTCCACAGTCTCATGACATGTTTAACAGGAAGCACAGCACGCTGGTTAAGCTCATGGCAAACTGTTACTAACAGCTAAAATGAAAGCTTGTCTGTATGTAGTCTAACTGGTTAGTTTGTCACTAATCTCCAAATTTTGCAAATTGCTATAAACTTCACTCTCTTAAACCAGTAACAGTCTGAGCTGGACTGATAGGGGTCTGTATGGATAAAGATAAAATCCTAATGATACCCATCCCTACAGCTGGTTAGTGGCGTCGCCCTGACTTTAGGCAGATGAGATATTCACTGTTCAAATAACTTCATTATAAGCCTTGTTTAAGCATAAATGATTTATATATGCACCCAATAACAGAACTTAAAAAAATGCTTTTGCTCAAAGCTCAAAGCTTGTAAACTCAAGTTAAAACTGAGTTTTATCTCCTTTTGGGAGGGGTATTTCTCTGTGTGTTTGTGTGTGTGTGTGTGGGTGTGTTTGTGTTTGTTTGAGGGGGAGGGGAAGAGGAGTTGATTGAGTCTGTGAGAAGCTGCCACAGAGAGGTTACAGTCAAGAGAGCCAAGAGCTGTCACAGATGATGAGCTCTGAAAAATATTATCACAGAAAATAATTAGCGTAAAAGCTTTTATTTAAAATTTTAACATCTGGAAGTGTGAACTGTTACGCCAGCGTGTACCCTGCGACCTGCGTTGACCCCGCGGTTGCCGGGTCCCGCGGTCGCCGCTCCCCCGACGGGCGCCGGGTGCGAGGGCCCGTTCAACGCTGCTCGCAGCTTTAATTATTATTATTATTATTATTATTTTTTTTTCTTCTTTTTCCGCCTCTTAGATCGGCTTTTTGAGGGCCTTAACATGCGTGAAAACTTACCAAAATTTGCAGACGCGTCAGGCACGGCGAAAAATTTAATAATTTAGGGGTCTTGAGCATGGGTGTGGTAAAATGGCCTCGGTAGCGCCACCTACATTTTTAAACGGAACAGCCCCTCAAGCCCGTTGCGCCTAAAAATCTGAAAATCTGCACACATATGTAACATCCCATGACGCACCAAAAAGTCTCTTGGAGCCATATTCTAAACCCAACAGAAAGTATTTTTATTTTGACCGGAAGGGTGAAAAAATTGTGTGTTTTTGGCCATTTCCAGGGGTCGCTTGAACGCGAACTAGTCCTAGACGCATTATCCGATTGACTTCAAAACTTAATAGTATGTTCTTAAGACATAGACGATGTTAAATTGCGGCAGATTTTGAGTTTTTGTTGAAGGGCGTGGAAGTTATGGCCCCTCAAAGTTCGATTACTCGCCACGAAACAGGAAGTTGCTTTATTTTGCTATATTTCGGCCATACTTTGTCCAAACTGCATCAAACTTTACAGGATTGTTAATGGTACCTATCTGCACACATCCATATGTCAATATTCATACAATTGTTCTAGCACCACCTATTTATAGCAGGAAATGACATATTTTATAGTGTGATGTCCAGTTTCTAGACGGGTGACCAGATTCACTTCAAATGTTGTCAGCCCCTCCTTGAGGAATTTTTTGGAAGACTGGCTCCGAAAATTGTTAGTTTTGGTCGAAGCGTGTGCCGGTTCTGGCCCGTCAAAGTTCGGAAACCCAACTTCCTGTTTCAAACCTCAGATTTTAGGGTAACTTCCTGTTGCGACTCTCTACTTTATCCTATAGATGGAGCCATTGTATTACTCTTTGATGGGTTTTTGGAAGGGGTCTCTGTGTGTGTGTGTCTGTGTGTGTGTGTGTGTGTGTGTGTGTGTGTGTTTGTGTTTGTGTTTGTGTTGAGGGGGGAGGGGAAGAAGAGTTGATTGAGTCTGTGAGAAGCTGCCACAGAGAGGTTACAGTCAGGAGAGCCAAGAGCTGCTTTACACGCGGTATAAAACTTCAGTTAAGATTTGAGCTGTCACTTGAGAAAGCATCATGCCAAAAACTAAGGAAATCACTGTAGACTTGAAGAATTGTCGATGCTTAGGAAGCAGGAGAAGGATATAAAGTTATAACAGCATTTCCAAGCGTCAAGAACTCAAATGAGAAGCGTCACCGAGAAATTCAAGGAGAGCCACACTGTGCAGAACAAGCCTGGCAGAGGTAGGAAGCCAAAGATTTCAATGACCCTGGAAAGAAAACCAGTTAGAGACCTGTCTAAAGAACCCATAAACGCTGCCAAGACACTAGTGAATGACTTAGTTAAGTCTGAATTGTAGTCTCAAAGAAGATTACATGAATTCATGTAATCTTACCATATGTCTCCCCTTGACCAAAGCTGAGCGTGGATTGATGCTGTCTTTACAGTTTGGTTTCATCAGTTAGGAAATTTCACACGGGGTCAGCTGATTTTTTCGTCTTACTCAGTGTACGGCGACAGGAAAAGTTCACTAGGTCCTCCAGCGTCGAGGTGAACCAGCTGAATATAAGCCACTCAAGTTGACGACAAGTGCATTGAAAAGTAAAAGCTGCTGGCCTTTACCTTTTCTTTGTCAAAGCGCCTGTTGGCCAGTAGTTAGTAAAGTAATATTTTCAGCGTTGTCCACAGTCTCATGACATGTTTAACAGGAAGCACAGCACGCTGGTTAAGCTCATGGCAAACTGTTACTAACAGCTAAAATGAAAGCTTGTCTGTATGTAGTCTAACTGGTTAGTTTGTCACTAATCTCCAAATTTTGCAAATTGCTATAAACTTCACTCTCTTAAACCAGTAACAGTCTGAGCTGGACTGATAGGGGTCTGTATGGATAAAGATAAAATCCTAATGATACCCATCTACAGCTGGTTAGTGGCTTCGCCCTGACTTTAGGCAGATGAGATATTCACTGTTCAAATAACTTCATTATAAGCCTTGTTTAAGCATAAATGATTTATATATGCACCCAATACAGAACTTAAAAAAATGCTTTTGCTCAAAGCTCAAAGCTTGTAAACTCAAGTTAAAACTGAGTTTTATCTCCTTTTGGGGGGTATTTCTCTGTGTGTTGTGTGTGTGTGTGTGTGGGTGTGTTTGTGTTTGTGTTTGAGGGGAGGGGAAGAGGAGTTGATTGAGTCTGTGAGAAGCTGCCACAGAGAGGTTACAGTCAAGAGAGCCAAGAGCTGTCACAGATGATGAGCTCTGAAAAATATTATCACAGAAAATAATTAGCGTAAAAGCTTTTATTTAAAATTTTAACATCTGGGAAGTGTGAACTGTTACGCCAGCGTGTGCCCTGCGACCTGCGTTGACCCCGCGGTTGCCGGGGTCCCGCGGTCGCCGCTCCCCCGACGGGCGCCGGGTGCGAGGGCCCGTTCAACGC
>NW_026116823.1:0-35074 GCF_001640805.2 Lates calcarifer
ACATGCCCCTGAGTGACTTTGAGGTGAAAAAGTTGGAGCTGAAATTTTGACATTTTTTGACTCCAAACCATGACCCGCCGCCTGTCGCAGTCACCAAACGGCGGTGTCAACTTTTTCAAAGAATTCACCAAAAACCTGTCCAAATCCACTCCACTCCAAATGGCATAAAACATGCCCCTGAGTGACTTTGAGGTGAAAAAGTTGGAGCTGAAATTTTGACATTTTTTGACTCCAAACCATGACCCGCCGCCTGTCGCAGTCACCAAAAACGGCGGTGTCAACTTTTTCAAAGAATTCACCAAAAACCTGTCCAAATCCACTCCAACCACTCCAAATGGCATAAAACATGCCCCTGAGTGACTTTGAGGTGAAAAAGTTGGAGCTGAAATTTTGACATTTTTTGACTCCAAACCATGACCCGCCGCCTGTCGCAGTCACCAAAAAACGGCGGTGTCAACTTTTTCAAAGAATTCACCAAAAACCTGTCCAAATCCACTCCAAATGGCATAAAACATGCCCCTGAGTGACTTTGAGGTGAAAAAGTTGGAGCTGAAATTTTGACATTTTTTGACTCCAAACCATGACCCGCCGCCTGTCGCAGTCACCAAAAACGGCGGTGTCAACTTTTTCAAAGAATTCACCAAAAACCTGTCCAAATCCACTCCAAATGGCATAAAACATGCCCCTGAGTGACTTTGGTGAAAAAGTTGGAGCTGAAATTTTGACATTTTTTGACTCCAAACCATGACCCGCCGCCTGTCGCAGTCACCAAAAACGGCGGTGTCAACTTTTTCAAAGAATTCACCAAAAACCTGTCCAAATCCACTCCAAATGGCATAAAACATGCCCCTGAGTGACTTTGAGGTGAAAAAGTTGGAGCTGAAATTTTGACATTTTTTGACCATGACCCGCCGCCTGTCGCAGTCACCAAAAACGGCGGTGTCAACTTTTTCAAAGAATTCACCAAAAACCTGTCCAAATCCACTCCAAATGGCATAAAACATGCCCCTGAGTGACTTTGAGGTGAAAAAGTTGGAGCTGAAATTTTGACATTTTTTGACTCCAAACCATGACCCGCCGCCTGTCGCAGTCACCAAAAACGGCGGTGTCAACTTTTTCAAAGAATTCACCAAAAACCTGTCCAAATCCACTCCAAACCACTCCAAATGGCATAAAACATGCCCCTGAGTGACTTTGAGGTGAAAAAGTTGGAGCTGAAATTTTGACATTTTTTGACTCCAAACCATGACCCCGCCTGTCGCAGTCACCAAAAACGGCGGTGTCAACTTTTTCAAAGAATTCACCAAAAACCTGTCCAAATCCACTCCAAATGGCATAAAACATGCCCCTGAGTGACTTTGGTGAAAAAGTTGGAGCTGAAATTTTGACATTTTTTGACTCCAAACCATGACCCGCCGCCTGTCGCAGTCACCAAAAACGGCGGTGTCAACTTTTTCAAAGAATTCACCAAAAACCTGTCCAAATCCACTCCAAATGGCATAAAACATGCCCCTGAGTGACTTTGAGGTGAAAAAGTTGGAGCTGAAATTTTGACATTTTTTGACTCCAAACCATGACCCGCCGCCTGTCGCAGTCACCAAAAACGGCGGTGTCAACTTTTTCAAAGAATTCACCAAAAACCTGTCCAAATCACTCCAAACCACTCCAAATGGCATAAAACATGCCCCTGAGTGACTTTGAGGTGAAAAAGTTGGAGCTGAAATTTTGACATTTTTTGACTCCAAACCATGACCCGCCGCCTGTCGCAGTCACCAAAAAGTGTCAACTTTTTCAAAGAATTCACCAAAAACCTGTCCAAATCCACTCCAAATGGCATAAAACATGCCCCTGAGTGACTTTGAGGTGAAAAAGTTGGAGCTGAAATTTGACATTTTTTGACTCCAAACCATGACCCGCCGCCTGTCGCAGTCACCAAAAACGGCGTCAACTTTTTCAAAGAATTCACCAAAAACCTGTCCAAATCCACTCCACTCCAAATGGCATAAAACATGCCCCTGAGTGACTTTGAGGTGAAAAAGTTGGAGCTGAAATTTTGACATTTTTTGACTCCAAACCATGACCCGCCGCCTGTCGCAGTCACCAAAAACGGCGGTGTCAACTTTTTCAAAGAATTCACCAAAAACCTGTCCAAATCCACTCCAAATGGCATAAAACATGCCCCTGAGTGACTTTGAGGTGAAAAAGTTGGAGCTGAAATTTTGACATTTTTTGACTCCAAACCATGACCCGCCGCCTGTCGCAGTCACCAAAAACGGCGGTGTCAACTTTTTCAAAGAATTCACCAAAAACCTGTCCAAATCCACTCCAAATGGCATAAAACATGCCCCTGAGTGACTTTGAGGTGAAAAAGTTGGAGCTGAAATTTTGACATTTTTTTGACTCCAAACCATGACCCGCCGCCTGTCGCAGTCACCAAAAACGGCGGTGTCAACTTTTTCAAAGAATTCACCAAAAACCTGTCCAAATCCACTCCAAATGGCATAAAACATGCCCCTGAGTGACTTTGAGGTGAAAAAGTTGGAGCTGAAATTTTGACATTTTTTGACTCCAAACCATGACCCGCCGCCTGTCGCAGTCACCAAAAACGGCGGTGTCAACTTTTTCAAAGAATTCACCAAAAACCTGTCCAAATCCACTCCAAATGGCATAAAACATGCCCCTGAGTGACTTTGAGGTGAAAAAGTTGGAGCTGAAATTTTGACATTTTTTGACTCCAAACCATGACCGCCGCCTGTCGCAGTCACCAAAAACGGCGGTGTCAACTTTTTCAAAGAATTCACCAAAAACCTGTCCAAATGGCATAAAACATGCCCCAAAAGTTGGAGCTGAAATTTTGACATTTTGAAACCATGAGTCACCAAAAATGTCTTTTCAAAGAATTCACCAAAAACCTGTCCAAATCCACTCCAAATGGCATAAAACATGCCCCTGAGTGACTTTGAGGTGAAAAAGTTGGAGCTGAAATTTTGACATTTTTTGACTCCAAACCATGACCCGCCGCCTGTCGCAGTCACCAAAAACGGCGGTGTCAACTTTTTCAAAGAATTCACCAAAAACCTGTCCAAATCCACTCCAAATGGCATAAAACATGCCCCTGAGTGACTTTGAGGTGAAAAAGTTGGAGCTGAAATTTTGACATTTTTTGACTCCAAACCATGACCCGCCGCCTGTCGCAGTCACCAAAAACGGCGGTGTCAACTTTTTCAAAGAATTCACCAAAAACCTGTCCAAATCCACTCCAAATGGCATAAAACATGCCCCTGAGTGACTTTGAGGTGAAAAAGTTGGAGCTGAAATTTTGACATTTTTTGACTCCAAACCATGACCCGCCGCCTGTCGCAGTCACCAAAAACGGCGGTGTCAACTTTTTCAAAGAATTCACCAAAAACCTGTCCAAATCCACTCCAAACCACTCCAAATGGCATAAAACATGCCCCTGAGTGACTTTGAGGTGAAAAAGTTGGAGCTGAAATTTTGACATTTTTTGACTCCAAACCATGACCCGCCGCCTGTCGCAGTCACCAAAAACGGCGGTGTCAACTTTTTCAAAGAATTCACCAAAAACCTGTCCAAATCCACTCCAAATGGCATAAAACATGCCCCTGAGTGACTTTGAGGTGAAAAAGTTGGAGCTGAAATTTTGACATTTTTTGACTCCAAACCATGACCGCCGCCTGTCGCAGTCACCAAAAACGGCGGGTCAACTTTTTCAAAGAATTCACCAAAAACCTGTCCAAATCCACTCCAAATGGCATAAAACATGCCCCTGAGTGACTTTGAGGTGAAAAAGTTGGAGCTGAAATTTTGACATTTTTTGACTCCAAACCATGACCCGCCGCCTGTCGCAGTCACCAAAAAACGGCGGTGTCAACTTTTTCAAAGAATTCACCAAAAACCTGTCCAAATCCACTCCAAATGGCATAAAACATGCCCCTGAGTGACTTTGAGGTGAAAAAGTTGGAGCTGAAATTTTGACATTTTTTGACTCCAAACCATGACCCGCCGCCTGTCGCAGTCACCAAAAACGGCGGTGTCAACTTTTTCAAAGAATTCACCAAAAACCTGTCCAAATCCACTCCAAATGGCATAAAACATGCCCCTGAGTGACTTTGAGGTGAAAAAGTTGGAGCTGAAATTTTGACATTTTTTGACTCCAAACCATGACCCGCCGCCTGTCGCAGTCACCAAAACGGCGGTGTCAACTTTTTCAAAGAATTCACCAAAAACCTGTCCAAATCCACTCCAAATGGCATAAAACATGCCCCTGAGTGACTTTGAGGTGAAAAAGTTGGAGCTGAAATTTTGACATTTTTTGACTCCAAACCATGACCCGCCGCCTGTCGCAGTCACCAAAAACGGCGGTGTCAACTTTTTCAAAGAATTCACCAAAAACCTGTCCAAATCCACTCCAAATGGCATAAAACATGCCCCTGAGTGACTTTGAGGTGAAAAAGTTGGAGCTGAAATTTTGACATTTTTTGACTCCAAACCATGACCCGCCGCCTGTCGCAGTCACCAAAAACGGCGGTGTCAACTTTTTCAAAGAATTCACCAAAAACCTGTCCAAATCCACTCCCACTCCAAATGGCATAAAACATGCCCCTGAGTGACTTTGAGGTGAAAAAGTTGGAGCTGAAATTTTGACATTTTTTGACTCCAAACCATGACCCGCCGCCTGTCGCAGTCACCAAAAACGGCGGTGTCAACTTTTTCAAAGAATTCACCAAAAACCTGTCCAAATCCACTCCAAATGGCATAAAACATGCCCCTGAGTGACTTTGAGGTGAAAAAGTTGGAGCTGAAATTTTGACATTTTTTGACTCCAAACCATGACCCGCCGCCTGTCGCAGTCACCAAAAACGGCGGTGTCAACTTTTTCAAAGAATTCACCAAAAACCTGTCCAAATCCACTCCAAATGGCATAAAACATGCCCCTGAGTGACTTTGAGGTGAAAAAGTTGGAGCTGAAATTTTGACATTTTTTGACTCCAAACCATGACCCGCCGCCTGTCGCAGTCACCAAAAACGGCGGTGTCAACTTTTTCAAAGAATTCACCAAAAACCTGTCCAAATCCACTCCAAATGGCATAAAACATGCCCCTGAGTGACTTTGAGGTGAAAAAGTTGGAGCTGAAATTTTGACATTTTTTGACTCCAAACCATGACCCGCCGCCTGTCGCAGTCACCAAAAACGGCGGTGTCAACTTTTTCAAAGAATTCACCAAAAACCTGTCCAAATCCACTCCAAATGGCATAAAACATGCCCCTGAGTGACTTTGAGGTGAAAAAGTTGGAGCTGAAATTTTGACATTTTTTGACTCCAAACCATGACCCCCCGCCTGTCGCAGTCACCAAAAACGGCGGTGTCAACTTTTTCAAAGAATTCACCAAAAACCTGTCCAAATCCACTCCAAATGGCATAAAACATGCCCCTGAGTGACTTTGAGGTGAAAAAGTTGGAGCTGAAATTTTGACATTTTTTGACTCCAAACCCCGCCGCCTGTCGCAGTCACCAAAAACGGCGGTGTCAACTTTTTCAAAGAATTCACCAAAAACCTGTCCAAATCCACTCCAAATGGCATAAAACATGCCCCTGAGTGACTTTGAGGTGAAAAAGTTGGAGCTGAAATTTTGACATTTTTTGACTCCAAACCATGACCCGCCGCCTGTCGCAGTCACCAAAAACGGCGGTGTCAACTTTTTCAAAGAATTCACCAAAAACCTGTCCAAATCCACTCCAAATGGCATAAACATGCCCCTGAGTGACTTTGAGGTGAAAAAGTTGGAGCTGAAATTTTGACATTTTTTGACTCCAAACCATGACCCGCCGCCTGTCGCAGTCACCAAAAACGGCGGTGTCAACTTTTTCAAAGAATTCACCAAAAACCTGTCCAAATCCACTCCAAATGGCATAAAACATGCCCCTGAGTGACTTTGAGGTGAAAAAGTTGGAGCTGAAATTTTGACATTTTTTGACTCCAAACCATGACCCGCCGCCTGTCGCAGTCACCAAAAACGGCGGTGTCAACTTTTTCAAAGAATTCACCAAAAACCTGTCCAAATCCACTCCAAACCACTCCAAATGGCATAAAACATGCCCCTGAGTGACTTTGAGGTGAAAAAGTTGGAGCTGAAATTTTGACATTTTTTGACTCCAAACCATGACCCGCCGCCTGTCGCAGTCACCAAAAACGGCGGTGTCAACTTTTTCAAAGAATTCACCAAAAAACCTGTCCAAATCCACTCCAAATGGCATAAAACATGCCCCTGAGTGACTTTGAGGTGAAAAAGTTGGAGCTGAAATTTTTTTTTGTGAAAAAGAATTCACCAAAAACCTGTCCAAATCCACTCCAAATGGCCCCTGAGTGACTTTGAGGTGAAAAAGTTGGAGCTGAAATTTTGACATTTTTTGACTCCAAACCATGACCCGCCGCCTGTCGCAGTCACCAAAAACGGCGGTGTCAACTTTTTCAAAGAATTCACCAAAAACCTGTCCAAATCCATCCACTCCAAATGGCATAAAACATGCCCCTGAGTGACTTTGAGGTGAAAAAGTTGGAGCTGAAATTTTGACATTTTTTGACTCCAAACCATGACCCGCCGCCTGTCGCAGTCACCAAAAACGGCGGTGTCAACTTTTTCAAAGAATTCACCAAAAACCTGTCCAAATCCACTCCAAATGGCATAAAACATGCCCTGAGTGACTTTGAGGTGAAAAAGTTGGAGCTGAAATTTTGACATTTTTTGACTCCAAACCATGACCCGCCGCCTGTCGCAGTCACCAAAAACGCGGTGTCAACTTTTTCAAAGAATTCACCAAAAACCTGTCCAAATCCACTCCACTCCAAATGGCATAAAACATGCCCCTGAGTGACTTTGAGGTGAAAAAGTTGGAGCTGAAATTTTGACATTTTTTGACTCCAAACCATGACCCGCCGCCTGTCGCAGTCACCAAAAACGGCGGTGTCAACTTTTTCAAAGAATTCACCAAAAACCTGTCCAAATCCACTCCAAATGGCATAAAACATGCCCCTGAGTGACTTGAGGTGAAAAAGTTGGAGCTGAAATTTTGACATTTTTTGACTCCAAACCATGACCCGCCGCCTGTCGCAGTCACCAAAAACGGCGGTGTCAACTTTTTCAAAGAATTCACCAAAAACCTGTCCAAATCCACTCCAAACCACTCCAAATGGCATAAAACATGCCCCTGAGTGACTTTGAGGTGAAAAAGTTGGAGCTGAAATTTTGACATTTTTTGACTCCAAACCATGACCCGCCGCCTGTCGCAGTCACCAAAAACGGCGGTGTCAACTTTTTCAAAGAATTCACCAAAAACCTGTCCAAATCCACTCCAAATGGCATAAAACATGCCCCTGAGTGACTTTGAGGTGAAAAAGTTGGAGCTGAAATTTTGACATTTTTTGACTCCAAACCATGACCGCCGCCTGTCGCAGTCACCAAAAACGGCGGTGTCAACTTTTTCAAAGAATTCACCAAAAACCTGTCCAAATCCACTCCAAACCACTCCAAATGGCATAAACATGCCCCTGAGTGACTTTGAGGTGAAAAAGTTGGAGCTGAAATTTTGACATTTTTTGACTCCAAACCATGACCCGCCGCCTGTCGCAGTCACCAAAAACGGCGGTGTCAACTTTTTCAAAGAATTCACCAAAACCTGTCCAAATCCACTCCAAATGGCATAAAACATGCCCCTGAGTGACTTTGAGGTGAAAAAGTTGGAGCTGAAATTTTGACATTTTTTGACTCCAAACCATGACCCGCCGCCTGTCGCAGTCACCAAAAACGGCGTGTCAACTTTTTCAAAGAATCACCAAAAAACCTGTCCAAATCCACTCCAAATGGCATAAAACATGCCCCTGAGTGACTTTGAGGTGAAAAAGTTGGAGCTGAAATTTTGACATTTTTTGACTCCAAACCATGACCCGCCGCCTGTCGCAGTCACCAAAAACGGCGGTGTCAACTTTTTCAAAGAATTCACCAAAAACCTGTCCAAATCCACTCCAAATGGCATAAAACATGCCCCTGAGTGACTTTGAGGTGAAAAAGTTGGAGCTGAAATTTTGACATTTTTTGACTCCAAACCATGACCCGCCGCCTGTCGCAGTCACCAAAAACGGCGGTGTCAACTTTTTCAAAGAATTCACCAAAAACCTGTCCAAATCCACTCCAAATGGCATAAAACATGCCCCTGAGTGACTTTGAGGTGAAAAAGTTGGAGCTGAAATTTTGACATTTTTTGACTCCAAACCATGACCGCCGCCTGTCGCAGTCACCAAAAACGGCGGTGTCAACTTTTTCAAAGAATTCACCAAAAACCTGTCCAAATCCACTCCAAATGGCATAAAACATGCCCCTGAGTGACTTTGAGGTGAAAAAGTTGGAGCTGAAATTTTGACATTTTTTGACTCCAAACCATGAGTCACCAAAAACGGCGGTGTCAACTTTTTCAAAGAATTCACCAAAAACCTGTCCAAATCCACTCCAAATGGCATAAAACATGCCCCTGAGTGACTTTGAGGTGAAAAAGTTGGAGCTGAAATTTTGACATTTTTTGACTCCAAACCTGTCGCAGTCACCAAAAACGGCGGTGTCAACTTTTTCAAAGAATTCACCAAAAACCTGTCCAAATCCACTCAATGGCATAAAACATGCCCCTGAGTGACTTTGAGGTGAAAAAGTTGGAGCTGAAATTTTGACATTTTTTGACTCCAAACCATGACCCGCCGCCTGTCGGCAGTCACCAAAAACGGCGGTGTCAACTTTTTCAAAGAATTCACCAAAAACCTGTCCAAATCCACTCCAAATGGCATAAAACATGCCCCTGAGTGACTTTGAGGTGAAAAAGTTGGAGCTGAAATTTTGACATTTTTTGACTCCAAACCATGACCCGCCGCCTGTCGCAGTCACCAAAAACGGCGGTGTCAACTTTTTCAAAGAATTCACCAAAAACCTGTCCAAATCCACTCCAAATGGCATATGCCCCTGAGTGACTTTGAGGTGAAAAAGTTGGAGCTGAAATTTTGACATTTTTTGACTCCAAACCATGACCCGCCGCCTGTCGCAGTCACCAAAAACGGCGGGTGTCAACTTTTTCAAAGAATTCACCAAAAACCTGTCCAAATCCACTCCAAATGGCATAAAACATGCCCCTGAGTGACTTTGAGGTGAAAAAGTTGGAGCTGAAATTTTGACATTTTTTGACTCCAAACCATGACCCGCCGCCTGTCGCAGTCACCAAAAACGGCGGTGTCAACTTTTTCAAAGAATTCACCAAAAACCTGTCCAAATCCCACTCCAAATGGCATAAAACATGCCCCTGAGTGACTTTGAGGTGAAAAAGTTGGAGCTGAAATTTTGACATTTTTTGACTCCAAACCATGACCCGCCGCCTGTCGCAGTCACCAAAAACGGCGGTGTCAACTTTTTCAAAGAATTCACCAAAAACCTGTCCAAATCCACTCCAAATGGCATAAAACATGCCCCTGAGTGACTTTGAGGTGAAAAAGTTGGAGCTGAAATTTTGACATTTTTTGACTCCAAACCATGACCCGCGCCGCCTGGTCGCAGTCACCAAAAACGGCGGTGTCAACTTTTTCAAAGAATTCACCAAAAACCTGTCCAAATCCACTCCAAACCACTCCAATGGCATAAAACATGCCCCTGAGTGACTTTGAGGTGAAAAAGTTGGAGCTGAAATTTTGACATTTTTTGACTCCAAACCATGACCCGCCGCCTGTCGCAGTCACCAAAAACGGCGGTGTCAACTTTTTCAAAGAATTCACCAAAAACCTGTCCAAATCCACTCCAAATGGCATAAAACATGCCCCTGAGTGACTTTGAGGTGAAAAAGTTGGAGCTGAAATTTTGACATTTTTTGACTCCAAACCATGACCCGCCGCCTGTCGCAGTCACCAAAAACGGCGGTGTCAACTTTTTCAAAGAATTCACCAAAACCTGTCCAAATCCACTCCAAATGGCATAAAACATGCCCCTGAGTGACTTTGAGGTGAAAAAGTTGGAGCTGAAATTTTGACATTTTTTGACTCCAAACCATGACCCGGCCGCCTGTCGCAGTCACCAAAAAACGGCGGTGTCAACTTTTTCAAAGAATTCACCAAAAACCTGTCCAAATCCCACTCCAAATGGCATAAAACATGCCCCTGAGTGACTTTGAGGTGAAAAAGTTGGAGCTGAAATTTTGACATTTTTTGACTCCAAACCATGACCCGCCGCCTGTCGCAGTCACCAAAAACGGCGGTGTCAACTTTTTCAAAGAATTCCACCAAAAACCTGTCCAAATCCACTCCAAAATCAAATGGCATAAAACATGCCCCTGAGTGACTTTGAGGTGAAAAAGTTGGAGCTGAAATTTTGACATTTTTTGACTCCAAACCCATGACCCGCCGCCTGTCGCAGTCACCAAAAACGGCGGTGTCAACTTTTTCAAAGAATTCACCAAAAACCTGTCCAAATCCACTCCAAAATGGCATAAAACATGCCCCTGAGTGACTTTGAGGTGAAAAAGTTGGAGCTGAAATTTTGACATTTTTTTGACTCCAAACCATGACCCGCCGCCTGTCGCAGTCACCAAAAACGGCGGTGTCAACTTTTTCAAAGAATTCACCAAAAACCTGTCCAAATCCACTCCCAAATGGCATAAAACATGCCCCTGAGTGACTTTGAGGTGAAAAAGTTGGAGCTGAAATTTTGACATTTTTTGACTCCCAAACCATGACCCGCCGCCTGTCGCAGTCACCAAAAACGGCGGTGTCAACTTTTTCAAAGAATTCACCAAAAACCTGTCCAAATCCACTCCAAACCACTCCAAATGGCATAAAACATGCCCCTGAGTGACTTTGAGGTGAAAAAGTTGGAGCTGAAATTTTGACATTTTTTGACTCCAAACCATGACCCGCCGCCTGTCGCAGTCACCAAAAAACGGCGGTGTCCAACTTTTTCAAAGAATTCACCAAAAACCTGTCCAAATCCACTCCAAATGGCATAAAAACATGCCCCTGAGTGACTTTGAGGTGAAAAAGTTGGAGCTGAAATTTTGACATTTTTTGACTCCAAACCATGACCCGCCGCCTGTCGCAGTCACCAAAAACGGCGGTGTCAACTTTTTCAAAGAATTCACAAAACCTGTCCAAATCCACTCCAAACATAAAACATGCCCTGAGTGACTTTGAGGTGAAAAAGTTGAGCTGAAATTTTGACATTTTTTGACTCCAAACCATGACCCGCCGCCTGTCGCAGTCACCAAAAACGGCGGTGTCAACTTTTTCAAAGAATTCACCAAAAACCTGTCCAAATCCACTCCAAATGGGCATAAAACATGCCCCTGAGTGACTTTGAGGTGAAAAAGTTGGAGCTGAAATTTTGACATTTTTTGACTCCAAACCATGACCCGCCGCCTGTCGCAGTCACCAAAAACGGCGGTGTCAACTTTTTCAAAGAATTCACCAAAACCTGTCCAAATCCACTCCAAATGGCATAAAACATGCCCCTGAGTGACTTTGAGGTGAAAAAGTTGGAGCTGAAATTTTGACATTTTTTGACTCCAAACCATGACCCCGCCTGTCGCAGTCACCAAAAACGGTGTCAACTTTTTCAAAGAATTCACCAAAAACCTGTCCAAATCCACTCCAAATGGCATAAAACATGCCCCTGAGTGACTTTGAGGTGAAAAAGTTGGAGCTGAAATTTTGACATTTTTTGACTCCAAACCATGACCCGCCGCCTGTCGCAGTCACCAAAAACGGCGGTGTCAACTTTTTCAAAGAATTCACCAAAAACCTGTCCAAATCCACTCCAAATGGCATAAAACATGCCCCTGAGTGACTTGAGGTGAAAAAGTTGGAGCTGAAATTTTGACATTTTTTGACTCCAAACCATGACCCGCGCCTGTCGCAGTCACCAAAAACGGCGGTGTCAACTTTTTCAAAGAATTCACCAAAAACCTGTCCAAATCCACTCCAAAGGCATAAAACATGCCCCTGAGTGACTTTGAGGTGAAAAAGTTGGAGCTGAAATTTTGACATTTTTTGACTCCAAACCATGACCCGCCGCCTGTCGCAGTCACCAAAAGGCGGTGTCAACTTTTTCAAAGAATTCACCAAAAACCTGTCCAAATCCACTCCAAATGGCATAAAATGCCCCTGAGTGACTTTGAGGTGAAAAAGTTGGAGCTGAAATTTTGACATTTTTTGACTCCAAACCATGACCCGCCGCCTGTCGCAGTCACCAAAAACGGCGGTGTCAACTTTTTCAAAGAATTCACCAAAAACCTGTCCAAATCCACTCCAAATGGCATAAAACATGCCCCTGAGTGACTTTGAGGTGAAAAAGTTGGAGCTGAAATTTTGACATTTTTTGACTCCAAACCATGACCCGCCGCCTGTCGCAGTCACCAAAAACGGCGGTGTCAACTTTTTCAAAGAATTCACCAAAAACCTGTCCAAATCCACTCCAAATGGCATAAAACATGCCCTGAGTGACTTTGAGGTGAAAAAGTTGGAGCTGAAATTTTGACATTTTTTGACTCCAAACCATGACCCGCCGCCTGTCGCAGTCACCAAAATGTCAACTTTTTCAAAGAATTCACCAAAAACCTGTCCAAATCCACTCCAAATGGCATAAAACATGCCCCTGAGTGACTTTGAGGTGAAAAAGTTGGAGCTGAAATTTTGACATTTTTTGACTCCAAACCATGACCCGCCGCCTGTCGCAGTCACCAAAAACGGCGGTGTCAACTTTTTCAAAGAATTCACCAAAAACCTGTCCAAATCCACTCCAAATGGCATAAAACATGCCCCTGAGTGACTTTGAGGTGAAAAAGTTGGAGCTGAAATTTTGACATTTTTTGACTCCAAACCATGACCCCCGCCTGTCGCAGTCACCAAAAACGGCGGTGTCAACTTTTTCAAAGAATTCACCAAAAACCTGTCCAAATCCATCCACCACTCCAAATGGCATAAAACATGCCCCTGAGTGACTTTGGAGGTGAAAAAGTTGGAGCTGAAATTTTGACATTTTTTGACTCCAAACCATGACCCGCCGCCTGTCGCAGTCACCAAAAACGGCGGTGTCAACTTTTTCAAAGATTCACCAAAAACCTGTCCAATATCCCACTCCAAATGGCATAAAACATGCCCCTGAGTGACTTTGAGGTGAAAAAGTTGGAGCTGAAATTTTTGACCATTTTTTGACTCCAAACCATGACCCGCCGCCTGTCGCAGTCACCAAAAACGGCGGTGTCAACTTTTTTCAAAGAATTCACCAAAAACCTGTCCAAATCCACTCCAAATGGCATAAAACATGCCCCTGAGTGACTTTGAGGTGAAAAAGTTGGAGCTGAAATTTTGACATTTTTTTGACTCCAAACCATGACCCGCCGCCTGTCGCAGTCACCAAAAACGGCGGTGTCAACTTTTTCAAAGAATTCACCAAAAACCTGTCCAAATCCACTCCAACCACTCCAAATGGCATAAAACATGCCCCTGAGTGACTTTGAGGTGAAAAAAGTTGGAGCTGAAATTTTGACATTTTTTGACTCCAAACCATGACCCGCCGCCTGTCGCAGTCACCAAAAACGGCGGTGTCAACTTTTTCAAAGAATTCACCAAAAACCTGTCCAAATCCACTCCAAAATGGCATAAAACATGCCCCTGAGTGACTTTGAGGTGAAAAAGTTGGAGCTGAAATTTTGACATTTTTTTGACTCCAAACCATGACCCGCCGCCTGTCGCAGTCACCAAAAACGGCGGTGTCAACTTTTTCAAAGAATTCACCAAAAACCTGTCCAAATCCACTCCAAATGGCATAAAACATGCCCCTGAGTGACTTTGAGGTGAAAAAGTTGGAGCTGAAATTTTGACATTTTTTGACTCCAAACCATGACCCGCCGCCTGTCGCAGTCACCAAAAACGGCGGTGTCAACTTTTTCAAAGAATTCACCAAAAACCTGTCCAAATCCACTCCAAATGGCATAAAACATGCCCCTGAGTGGACTTTGAGGTGAAAAAGTTGGAGCTGAAATTTTTGACATTTTTTGACTCCAAACCATGACCCGCCGCCTGTCGCAGTCACCAAAAACGGCGGTGTCAACTTTTTCAAAGAATTCACCAAAAACCTGTCCAAAATCCACTCCAAATGGCATAAAACATGCCCCTGAGTGACTTTGAGGTGAAAAAGTTGGAGCTGAAATTTTGACATTTTTTGACTCCAAACCATGACCCGCCGCCTGTCGCAGTCACCAAAAACGGCGGTGTCAACTTTTTCAAAGAATTCACCAAAAACCTGTCCAAATCCACCACTCCAAATGGCATAAAACATGCCCCTGAGTGACTTTGAGGTGAAAAAGTTGGAGCTGAAATTTTGACATTTTTTGACTCCAAACCATGACCCGCCGCCTGTCGCAGTCACCAAAAACGGCGGTGTCAACTTTTTCAAAGAATTCACCAAAAACCTGTCCAAATCCACTCCAAATGGCATAAAACATGCCCCTGAGTGACTTTGAGGTGAAAAAGTTGGAGCTGAAATTTTGACATTTTTTGACTCCAAACCATGACCCGCCGCCTGTCGCAGTCACCAAAAACGGCGGTGTCAACTTTTTCAAAGAATTCACCAAAAACCTGTCCAAATCCACTCCAAATGGCATAAAACATGCCCCTGAGTGACTTTGAGGTGAAAAAGTTGGAGCTGAAATTTTGACATTTTTTGACTCCAAAACCATGACCCGCCGCCTGTCGCAGTCACCAAAAACGGCGGTGTCAACTTTTTCAAAGAATTCACCAAAAACCTGTCCAAATCCACTCCCAAATGGCATAAAACATGCCCCTGAGTGACTTTGAGGTGAAAAAGTTGGAGCTGAAATTTTGACATTTTTTGACTCCAAACCATGACCCGCCGCCTGTCGCAGTCACCAAAAACGGCGGTGTCAACTTTTTCAAAGAATTCACCAAAAACCTGTCCAAATCCACTCCAAATGGCATAAAACATGCCCCTGAGTGACTTTGAGGTGAAAAAGTTGGAGCTGAAATTTTGACATTTTTTGACTCCAAACCATGACCCGCCGCCTGTCGCAGTCACCAAAAACGGCGGTGTCAACTTTTTCAAAGAATTCACCAAAAACCTGTCCAAATCCACTCCAAACACCAAATGGCATAAAACATGCCCCTGAGTGACTTTGAGGTGAAAAAGTTGGAGCTGAAATTTTGACATTTTTTGACTCCAAACCATGACCCGCCGCCTGTCGCAGTCACCAAAAACGGCGGTGTCAACTTTTTCAAAGAATTCACCAAAAACCTGTCCAAATCCACTCCAAATGGCATAAAACATGCCCCTGAGTGACTTTGAGGTGAAAAAGTTGGAGCTGAAATTTTGACATTTTTTGACTCCAAACCATGACCCGCCGCCTGTCGCAGTCACCAAAAACGGCGGTGTCAACTTTTTCAAAGAATTCACCAAAAACCTGTCCAAATCCACTCAAACCACTCCAAATGGCATAAAACATGCCCCTGAGTGACTTTGAGGTGAAAAAGTTGGAGCTGAAATTTTGACATTTTTTGACTCCAAACCATGACCCGCCGCCTGTCGCAGTCACCAAAAACGGCGGTGTCAACTTTTTCAAAGAATTCACCAAAAACCTGTCCAAATCCACTCCCAAAATGGCATAAAACATGCCCCTGAGTGACTTTGAGGTGAAAAAGTTGGAGCTGAAATTTTGACATTTTTTGACTCCAAACCATGACCCGCCGCCTGTCGCAGTCACCAAAAACGGCGGTGTCAACTTTTTCAAAGAATTCACCAAAAACCTGTCCAAATCCACTCCAAATGGCATAAAACATGCCCCTGAGTGACTTTGAGGTGAAAAAGTTGGAGCTGAAATTTTGACATTTTTTGACTCCAAACCATGACCCGCCGCCTGTCGCAGTCACCAAAAACGGCGGTGTCAACTTTTTCAAAGAATTCACCAAAAACACTGTCCAAATCCACTCCAAATGGCATAAAACATGCCCCTGAGTGACTTTGAGGTGAAAAAGTTGGAGCTGAAATTTTGACATTTTTTGACTCCAAACCATGACCCGCCGCCTGTCGCAGTCACCAAAAACGGCGGTGTCAACTTTTTCAAAGAATTCACCAAAAACCTGTCCAAATCCACTCCAAATGGCATAAAACATGCCCCTGAGTGACTTTGAGGTGAAAAAGTTGGAGCTGAAATTTTGACATTTTTTGACTCCAAACCATGACCCGCCGCCTGTCGCAGTCACCAAAAACGGCGGTGTCAACTTTTTCAAAGAATTCACCAAAAACCTGTCCAAATCCACCTCCAAATGGCATAAAACATGCCCCTGAGTGACTTTGAGGTGAAAAAGTTGGAGCTGAAATTTTGACATTTTTTGACTCCAAACCATGACCCGCCGCCTGTCGCAGTCACCAAAAACGGCGGTGTCAACTTTTTCAAAGAATTCACCAAAAACCTGTCCAACCACTCAATCCACTCCAAATGGCATAAAACATGCCCCTGAGTGACTTTGAGGTGAAAAAGTTGGAGCTGAAATTTTGACATTTTTTGACTCCAAACCATGACCCCGCCGCCTGTCGCAGTCACCAAAAACGGCGGTGTCAACTTTTTCAAAGAATTCACCAAAAACCTGTCCAAATCCACTCCAAATGGCATAAAACATGCCCTGAGTGACTTTGAGGTGAAAAAGTTGGAGCTGAAATTTTGACATTTTTTGACTCCAAACCATGACCCGCCGCCTGTCGCAGTCACCAAAAACGGCGGTGTCAACTTTTTCAAAGAATTCACCAAAACCTGTCCAAATCCACTCCAAATGGCATAAAACATGCCCCTGAGTGACTTTGAGGTGAAAAAGTTGGAGCTGAAATTTTGACATTTTTTGACTCCAAACCATGACCCGCCGCCTGTCGCAGTCACCAAAAACGGCGGTGTCAACTTTTCAAAGAATTCACCAAAAACCTGTCCAAATCCACTCCAAATGGCATAAAACATGCCCCTGAGTGACTTTGAGGTGAAAAAGTTGGAGCTGAAATTTTGACATTTTTTGACTCCAAACCATGACCCGCCGCCTGTCGCAGTCACCAAAAAACGGCGGTGTCAACTTTTTCAAAGAATTCACCAAAAACCTGTCCAAATCCACTCCAAATGGCATAAAACATGCCCCTGAGTGACTTTGAGGTGAAAAAAGTTGGAGCTGAAATTTTGACATTTTTTGACTCCAAACCATGACCCGCCGCCTGTCGCAGTCACCAAAAACGGCGGTGGTCAACTTTTCAAAGAATTCACCAAAAACCTGTCCAAATCCACTCCAAATGGCATAAAACATGCCCCTGAGTGACTTTGAGGTGAAAAAGTTGGAGCTGAAATTTTGACATTTTTTGACTCCAAACCATGACCCGCCGCCTGTCGCAGTCACCAAAAACGGCGGTGTCAACTTTTTCAAAGAATTCACCAAAAACCTGTCCAAATCCACTCCAAATGGCATAAAACATGCCCCTGAGTGACTTTGAGGTGAAAAAGTTGGAGCTGAAATTTTGACATTTTTTGACTCCAAACCCATGACCCGCCGCCTGTCGCAGTCACCAAAAACGGCGGTGTCAACTTTTTCAAAGAATTCACCAAAAACCTGTCCAAATCCACTCCAACACTCCAAATGGCATAAAACATGCCCCTGAGTGACTTTGAGGTGAAAAAGTTGGAGCTGAAATTTGACATTTTTTGACTCCAAACCATGACCCGCCGCCTGTCGCAGTCACCAAAAACGGCGGTGTCAACTTTTTCAAAGAATTCACCAAAAACCTGTCCAAATCCACTCCAAATGGCATAAAACATGCCCCTGAGTGACTTTGAGGTGAAAAAGTTGGAGCTGAAATTTTGACATTTTTTGACTCCAAACCATGACCCGCCGCCTGTCGCAGTCACCAAAAACGGCGGTGTCAACTTTTTCAAAGAATTCACCAAAAACCTGTCCAAATCCACTCCAAATGGCATAAAACATGCCCCTGAGTGACTTTGAGGTGAAAAAGTTGGAGCTGAAATTTTGACATTTTTTGACTCCAAACCATGACCCGCCGCCTGTCGCAGTCACCAAAAACGGCGGTGTCAACTTTTTCAAAGAATTCACCAAAACCTGTCCAAATCCACTCCAAATGGCATAAAACATGCCCCTGAGTGACTTTGAGGTGAAAAAGTTGGAGCTGAAATTTTGACATTTTTTTGACTCCAAACCATGACCCGCCGCCTGTCGCAGTCACCAAAAACGGCGGTGTCAACTTTTTCAAAGAATTCACCAAAAACCTGTCCAAATCCACTCCAAACACTCAATGCATAAAACATGCCCCTGAGTGACTTTGAGGTGAAAAAGTTGGAGCTGAAATTTTGACATTTTTTGACTCCAAACCATGACCCGCCGCCTGTCGCAGTCACCAAAAACGGCGGTGTCAACTTTTTCAAAGAATTCACCAAAAACCTGTCCAAATCCACTCCAAATGGCATAAAACATGCCCCTGAGTGACTTTGAGGTGAAAAAGTTGGAGCTGAAATTTTGACATTTTTTGACTCCAAACCATGACCCGCCGCCTGTCGCAGTCACCAAAAACGGCGGTGTCAACTTTTTCAAAGAATTCACCAAAAACCTGTCCAAATCCACCACTCCAAATGGCATAAAACATGCCCCTGAGTGACTTTGAGGTGAAAAAGTTGGAGCTGAAATTTTGACATTTTTTGACTCCAAACCATGACCCGCCGCCTGTCGCAGTCACCAAAAACGGCGGTGTCAACTTTTTCAAAGAATTCACCAAAAACCTGTCCAAATCCACTCCAAATGGCATAAAACATGCCCCTGAGTGACTTTGAGGTGAAAAAGTTGGAGCTGAAATTTTGACATTTTTTGACTCCAAACCATGACCCGCCGCCTGTCGCAGTCACCAAAAACGGCGGTGTCAACTTTTTCAAAGAATTCACCAAAAACCTGTCCAAATCCACTCCAAATGGCATAAAACATGCCCCTGAGTGACTTTGAGGTGAAAAAGTTGGAGCTGAAATTTTGACATTTTTTGACTCCAAACCATGACCCGCCGCCTGTCGCAGTCACCAAAAACGGCGGTGTCAACTTTTTCAAAGAATTCACCAAAAACCTGTCCAAATCCACTCCAAACTCAAATGGCATAAAACATGCCCCTGAGTGACTTTGAGGTGAAAAAGTTGGAGCTGAAATTTTGACATTTTTTGACTCCAAACCATGACCCGCCGCCTGTCGCAGTCACCAAAAACGGCGGTGTCAACTTTTTCAAAGAATTCACCAAAAACCTGTCCAAATCCACTCCAAATGGCATAAAACATGCCCCTGAGTGACTTTGAGGTGAAAAAGTTGGAGCTGAAATTTTGACATTTTTTGACTCCAAACCATGACCCGCCGCCTGTCGCAGTCACCAAAAACGGCGGTGTCAACTTTTTCAAAGAATTCACCAAAAACCTGTCCAAATCCACTCCAAATGGCATAAAACATGCCCCTGAGTGACTTTGAGGTGAAAAAGTTGGAGCTGAAATTTTGACATTTTTTGACTCCAAACCATGACCCGCCGCCTGTCGCAGTCACCAAAAACGGCGGTGTCAACTTTTTCAAAGAATTCACCAAAAACCTGTCCAAATCCACTCCAAATGGCATAAAACATGCCCCTGAGTGACTTTGAGGTGAAAAAGTTGGAGCTGAAATTTTGACATTTTTTGACTCCAAACCATGACCCGCCGCCTGTCGCAGTCACCAAAAACGGCGGTGTCAACTTTTTCAAAGAATTCACCAAAAACCTGTCCAAATCCACTCCCAAATGGCATAAAACATGCCCCTGAGTGACTTTGAGGTGAAAAAGTTGGAGCTGAAATTTTGACATTTTTTGACTCCAAACCATGACCCGCCGCCTGTCGCAGTCACCAAAAACGGCGGTGTCAACTTTTTCAAAGAATTCACCAAAAACCTGTCCAAATCCACTCCAAATGGCATAAAACATGCCCCTGAGTGACTTTGAGGTGAAAAAGTTGGAGCTGAAATTTTGACATTTTTTGACTCCAAACCATGACCCGCCGCCTGTCGCAGTCACCAAAAACGGCGGTGTCAACTTTTTCAAAGAATTCACCAAAAACCTGTCCAAATCCACTCCAACATCAAATGGCATAAAACATGCCCCTGAGTGACTTTGAGGTGAAAAAGTTGGAGCTGAAATTTTGACATTTTTTGACTCCAAACCATGACCCGCCGCCTGTCGCAGTCACCAAAAACGGCGGTGTCAACTTTTTCAAAGAATTCACCAAAAACCTGTCCAAATCCACTCCAAAATGGCATAAAACATGCCCCTGAGTGACTTTGAGGTGAAAAAGTTGGAGCTGAAATTTTGACATTTTTTGACTCCAAACCATGACCCGCCGCCTGTCGCAGTCACCAAAAACGGCGGTGTCAACTTTTTCAAAGAATTCACCAAAAACCTGTCCAAATCCACTCCAAATGGCATAAAACATGCCCCTGAGTGACTTTGAGGTGAAAAAGTTGGAGCTGAAATTTTGACATTTTTTGACTCCAAACCATGACCCGCCGCCTGTCGCAGTCACCAAAAAACGGCGGTGTCAACTTTTTCAAAGAATTCACCAAAAACCTGTCCAAATCACTCCACCACTCCAAATGGCATAAAACATGCCCCTGAGTGACTTTGAGGTGAAAAAGTTGGAGCTGAAATTTTGACATTTTTTGACTCCAAACCATGACCCGCCGCCTGTCGCAGTCACCAAAAACGGCGGTGTCAACTTTTTCAAAGAATTCACCAAAAACCTGTCCAAATCCACTCCAACATCCAAATGGCATAAAACATGCCCCTGAGTGACTTTGAGGTGAAAAAGTTGGAGCTGAAATTTTGACATTTTTTGACTCCAAACCATGACCCGCCGCCTGTCGCAGTCACCAAAAACGGCGGTGTCAACTTTTTCAAAGAATTCACCAAAAACCTGTCCAAATCCACTCCAAAATGGCATAAAACATGCCCCTGAGTGACTTTGAGGTGAAAAAGTTGGAGCTGAAATTTTGACATTTTTTGACTCCAAACCATGACCCGCCGCCTGTCGCAGTCACCAAAAAAGGCGGTGTCAACTTTTTCAAAGAATTCACCAAAAACCTGTCCAAATCCACTCCAAATGGCATAAAACATGCCCCTGAGTGACTTTGAGGTGAAAAAGTGGAGCTGAAATTTTGGACATTTTTTGACTCCAAACCATGACCCGCCGCCTGTCGCAGTCACCAAAAACGGCGGTGTCAACTTTTTCAAAGAATTCACCAAAAACCTGTCCAAATCCACTCCAAATGGCATAAAACACTGCCCCTGAGTGACTTTTGAGGTGAAAAAGTTGGAGCTGAAATTTTGACATTTTTTGACTCCAAACCATGACCCGCCGCCCTGTCGCAGTCACCAAAAACGGCCGGTGTCAACTTTTCAAAGAATTCACCAAAAACCTGTCCAAATCCACTCCAAACTCGGCATAAAACATGCCCCTGAGTGACTTTGAGGTGAAAAAGTTGGAGCTGAAATTTTGACATTTTTGACTCCAAACCATGACCCGCCGCCTGTCGCAGTCACCAAAAATCGGCGGTGTCAACTTTTCAAAGAATTCACCAAAAACCTGTCAAATCCACTCAAACCACTCAAATGGCATAAAACATGCCCCTGAGTGACTTTGAGGTGAAAAAGTTGGAGCTGAAATTTTGACATTTTTTGACTCCAAACCATGACCCGCCGCCTGTCGCAGTCACCAAAAAACGGCGGTGTCAACTTTTTCAAAGAATTCACCAAAAAACCTGTCCAAATCCACTCCAAACACTCCAAATGGCATAAAACATGCCCCTGAGTGACTTTGAGGTGAAAAAGTTGGAGCTGAAATTTTGACATTTTTTGACTCCAAACCATGACCCGCCGCCTGTCGCAGTCACCAAAAACGGCGGTGTCAACTTTTTCAAAGAATTCACCAAAAACCTGTCCAAATCCACTCCAAATGGCATAAAACACTGCCCCTGAGTGACTTTGAGGTGAAAAAGTTGGAGCTGAAAATTTTGACATTTTTTGACTCCAAACCATGACCCGCCGCCTGTCGCAGTCACCAAAAACGGCGGTGTCAACTTTTTCAAAGAATTCACCAAAACCTGTCCAAATCCACTCCACCCAAATGGCATAAAACATGCCCCTGAGTGACTTTGAGGTGAAAAAGTTGGAGCTGAAATTTTGACATTTTTTGACTCCAAACCATGACCCGCCGCCTGTCGCAGTCACCAAAAACGGCGGTGTCAACTTTTTTCAAAGAATTCACCAAAAACCTGTCCAAATCCACTCCAAATGGCATAAAACATGCCCCTGAGTGACTTTGAGGTGAAAAAGTTGGAGCTGAAATTTTGACATTTTTTGACTCCAAACCATGACCCGCCGCCTGTCGCAGTCACCAAAAACGGCGGTGTCAACTTTTTCAAAGAATTCACCAAAAACCTGTCCAAATCCACTCCAAATGGCATAAAACATGCCCCTGAGTGACTTTGAGGTGAAAAAAGTTGGAGCTGAAATTTTGACATTTTTTGACTCCAAACCATGACCCGCGCCTGTCGCAGTCACCAAAACGGCGGTGTCAACTTTTTCAAAGAATTCACCAAAACTGTCCAAATCCACTCCCAAATGGCCATAAAACATGCCCTGAGTGACTTTGAGGTGAAAAAGTTGGAGCTGAAATTTTGACATTTTTTGACTCCAACCATTGACCCGCCGCTCTGTCGCAGTCACCAAAAACGGCGGTGTCAACTTTTTCAAAGAATTCACCAAAAACCTGTCCAAATCCACTCCAAATGGCATAAAACATGCCCCTGAGTGACTTTGAGGTGAAAAAGTTGGAGCTGAAATTTTGACATTTTTTGACTCCAAACCATGACCCGCCGCCTGTCGCAGTCACCAAAAACGGCGGTGTCAACTTTTTCAAAGAATTCACCAAAAACCTGTCCAAATCCACTCCACAATGGCATAAAACATGCCCCTGAGTGACTTTGAGGTGAAAAAGTTGGAGCTGAAATTTTGACATTTTTTGACTCCAAACCATGACCCGCCGCCTGTCGCAGTCACCAAAAACTGCGGTGTCAACTTTTTCAAAGAATTCACCAAAAACCTGTCCAAATCCACTCCAAAATGGCATAAAACATGCCCCTGAGTGACTTTGAGGTGAAAAAGTTGGAGCTGAAATTTTGACATTTTTTGACTCCAAACCATGACCCGCCGCCTGTCGCAGTCACCAAAAACGGCGGTGTCACTTTTTCAAAGAATTCACCAAAAACCTGTCCAAATCCACTCCAATGGCATAAAACATGCCCCTGAGTGACTTTGAGGTGAAAAAGTTGGAGCTGAAATTTTGACATTTTTTGACTCCAACCATGACCCGCCGCCTGTCGCAGTCACCAAAAACGGCGGGTGTCAACTTTTTCAAAGAATTCACCAAAAACCTGTCCAAATCCACTCCAAATGGCATAAAACATGCCCTGAGTGACTTTGAGGTGAAAAAGGTTGGAGCTGAAATTTTGAACATTTTTCTGACTCCCAAACCATGACCCGCCGCCTGTCGCAGTCACCAAAAACGGCGGTGTCAACTTTTTCAAAGAATTCACCAAAAACCTGTCCAAATCCACTCCAAATGGCATAAAACATGCCCCTGAGTGACTTTGAGGTGAAAAAGTTGGAGCTGAAATTTTGACATTTTTTGACTCCAAACCATGACCCGCCGCCTGTCGCAGTCACCAAAAACGGCGGTGTCAACTTTTTCAAAGAATTCACCAAAAACCTGTCCAAATCCACTCCAAATGGCATAAAACATGCCCCTGAGTGACTTTGAGGTGAAAAAGTTGGAGCCTGAAATTTTGACATTTTTTGACTCCAAACCATGACCCGCCGCCTGTCGCAGTCACCAAAAACGGTGGTGTCAACTTTTTCAAAGAATTCACCAAAAACCTGTCCAAATCCACTCCAAATGGCATAAAACATGCCCCTGAGTGACTTTGAGGTGAAAAATTGGACTGAAATTTTGACATTTTTTGACTCCAAACCATGACCCGCCGCCTGTCGCAGTCACCAAAAACGGCGGTGTCAACTTTTTCAAAGAATTCACCAAAAACCTGTCCAAATCCACTCCAAAAAATGGCATAAAACATGCCCCTGAGTGACTTTGAGGTGAAAAATTGGACTGAAATTTTGACATTTTTTGACTCCAAACCATGACCGCCGCCTGTCGCAGTCACCAAAAACGGCGGTGTCAACTTTTTCAAAGAATTCACCAAAAACCTGTCCAAATCCACTCCAAATGGCATAAAACATGCCCCTGAGTGACTTTGAGGTGAAAAAGTTGGACTGAAATTTTGACATTTTTTGACTCCAAACCATGACCCGCCGCCTGTCGCAGTCACCAAAAACGGCGGTGTCAACTTTTTCAAAGAATTCACCAAAAACCTGTCCAAATCCACTCCAAAGGCATAAAAATGCCCCTGAGTGACTTTGAGGTGAAAAAGTTGGACTGAAATTTTGACATTTTTTACTCCAAACCATGACCCGCCGCCTGTCGCAGTCACCAAAAACGGGTGTCAACTTTTTCAAAGAATTCACCAAAAACCTGTCCAAATCCACTCCAAATGGCATAAAACATGCCCCTGAGTGACTTTGAGGTGAAAAAGTTGGAGCTGAAATTTTGACATTTTTTGACTCCAAACCATGACCCGCCGCCTGTCGCAGTCACCAAAAATGGTGGTGTCAACTTTTTCAAAGAATTCACCAAAAACCTGTCCAAATCCACTCCAAATGGCATAAAACATGCCCTGAGTGACTTTGAGGTGAAAAAGTTGGAGCTGAAATTTTGACATTTTTTGACTCCAAACCATGACCCGCCGCCTGTCGCAGTCACCAAAAACGGCGGTGTCAACTTTTTCAAAGAATTCACCAAAAACCTGTCCAAATCCACTCCAAATGGCATAAAAATGCCCCTGAGTGACTTTGAGGTGAAAAAGTTGGAGCTGAAATTTTGACATTTTTTGACTCCAAACCATGACCGCCGCCTGTCGCAGTCACCAAAAACGGCGGTGTCAACTTTTTCAAAGAATTCACCAAAAACCTGTCCAAATCCACTCCAAAGGCATAAAACATGCCCCTGAGTGACTTTGAGGTGAAAAATTGGACTGAAATTTTGACATTTTTTGACTCCAAACCATGACCCGCCGCCTGTCGCAGTCACCAAAAACGGTGGTGTCAACTTTTTCAAAGAATTCACCAAAAACCTGTCCAAATCCACTCCAAATGGCATAAAACATGCCCCTGAGTGACTTTGAGGTGAAAAAGTTGGAGCTGAAATTTTGACATTTTTTGACTCCAAACCATGACCCGCCGCCTGTCGCAGTCACCAAAAATGGCGGTGTCAACTTTTTCAAAGAATTCACCAAAAACCTGTCAAATCCACTCCAAATGGCATAAAACATGCCCCTGAGTGACTTTGAGGTGAAAAAGTTGGAGCTGAAATTTTGACATTTTTTCACTCCAAACCATGACCCGCCGCCTGTCGCAGTCACCAAAAACGGCGGTGTCAACTTTTTCAAAGAATTCACCAAAACCTGTCCAAATCCACTCCAAATGGCATAAAACATGCCCCTGAGTGACTTTGAGGTGAAAAATTTGGATGAAATTTTGACATTTTTTGACTCCAAACCATGACCCGCCGCCTGTCGCAGTCACCAAAAACGGTGGTGTCAACTTTTTCAAAGAATTCACCAAAACCTGTCCAAATCCACTCCAAATGGCATAAAACATGCCCCTGAGTGACTTTGAGGTGAAAAATTGGACTGAAATTTTGACATTTTTTGACTCCAAACCATGACCCGCCGCCTGTCGCAGTCACCAAAAACGGCGGTGTCAACTTTTTCAAAGAATTCACCAAAAACCTGTCCAAATCCACTCCAAATGGCATAAAACATGCCCCTGAGTGACTTTGAGGTGAAAAATTGGAGCTGAAATTTTGACATTTTTTGACTCCAAACCATGACCCGCCGCCTGTCGCAGTCACCAAAAACGGCGGTGTCAACTTTTTCAAAGAATTCACCAAAAACCTGTCCAAATCCACTCCAAATTGGCATAAAACATGCCCCTGAGTGACTTTGAGGTGAAAAAGTTGGACTGAAATTTTGACATTTTTTGACTCCAAACCATGACCCGCCGCCTGTCGCAGTCACCAAAACGGGTGTCAACTTTTTCAAAGAATTCACCAAAAACCTGTCCAAATCCACTCCAAATGGCATAAAACATGCCCCTGAGTGACTTTGAGGTGAAAAAGTTGGAGCTGAAATTTTGACATTTTTTGACTCCAAACCATGACCCGCCGCCTGTCGCAGTCACCAAAAATGGTGGTGTCAACTTTTTCAAAGAATTCACCAAAAACCTGTCCAAATCCACTCCAAATGGCATAAAACATGCCCCTGAGTGACTTTGAGGTGAAAAATTTGGAGCTGAAATTTTGACATTTTTTGACTCCAAACCATGACCCGCCGCCTGTCGCAGTCACCAAAAACGGTGGTGTCAACTTTTTCAAAGAATTCACCAAAAACCTGTCCAAATCCACTCCAAATGGCATAAAACATGCCCCTGAGTGACTTTGAGGTGAAAAATTGGAGCTGAAATTTTGACATTTTTTGACTCCAAACCATGACCCGCCGCCTGTCGCAGTCACCAAAAACGGCGGTGTCAACTTTTTCAAAGAATTCACCAAAAACCTGTCCAAATCCACTCCAAATGGGCATAAAACATGCCCCTGAGTGACTTTGAGGTGAAAAATTGGAGCTGAAATTTTGACATTTTTTGACTCCAAACCCGCCTGTCGCAGTCACCAAAAATGGCGGTGTCAACTTTTTCAAAGAATTCACCAAAACCTGTCCAAATCCACTCCAAATGGCATAAAACATGCCCCTGAGTGACTTTGAGGTGAAAAAGTTGGACTGAAATTTTGACATTTTTTGACTCCAAACCATGACCCGCCGCCTGTCGCAGTCACCAAAAACGGCGGTGTCAACTTTTTCAAAGAATTCACCAAAAACCTGTCCAAATCCACTCCAAATGGCATAAAAACACCCCCTGAGTGACTTTGAGGTGAAAAATTGGACTGAAATTTTGACATTTTTTGACTCCAAACCATGACCCGCCGCCTGTCGCAGTCACCAAAAACGGCGGTGTCAACTTTTTCAAAGAATTCACCAAAAACCTGTCCAAATCCACTCCAAATGGCATAAACATGCCCCTGAGTGACTTTGAGGTGAAAAAGTTGGAGCTGAAATTTGACATTTTTTGACTCCAAACCATGACCCGCCGCCTGTCGCAGTCACCAAAAACGGCGGTGTCAACTTTTTCAAAGAATTCACCAAAAACCTGTCCAAATCCACTCCAAATGGCATAAAACATGCCCCTGAGTGACTTTGAGGTGAAAAAGTTGGAGCTGAAATTTTGACATTTTTTGACTCCAAACCATGACCCGCCGCCTGTCGCAGTCACCAAAAACGGCGGTGTCAACTTTTTCAAAGAATTCACCAAAAACCTGTCCAAATCCACTCCAAATGGCATAAAACATGCCCTGAGTGACTTTGAGGTGAAAAATTTGAAATTTTGACATTTTTTGACTCCAAACCATGACCCGCCGCTGTCGCAGTCACCAAAAATGGCGGTGTCAACTTTTTCAAAGAATTCACCAAAAACCTGTCCAAATCCACTCCAAATGGCATAAAACATGCCCCTGAGTGACTTTGAGGTGAAAAAGTTGGAGCTGAAATTTTGACATTTTTTGACTCCAAACCATGACCCGCCGCCTGTCGCAGTCACCAAAAACGGCGGTGTCAACTTTTTCAAAGAATTCACCAAAAACCTGTCCAAATCCACTCCAAATGGCATAAAACATGCCCCTGAGTGACTTTGAGGTGAAAAAGTTGGAGCTGAAATTTTGACATTTTTTGACTCCAAACCATGACCCGCCGCCTGTCGCAGTCACCAAAAACGGCGGTGTCAACTTTTTCAAAGAATTCACCAAAAACCTGTCCAAATCCACTCCCACTCCAAATGGCATAAAACATGCCCCTGAGTGACTTTGAGGTGAAAAAGTTGGAGCTGAAATTTTGACATTTTTTGACTCCAAACCATGACCCGCCGCCTGTCGCAGTCACCAAAAACGGCGGTGTCAACTTTTTCAAAGAATTCACCAAAAACCTGTCCAAATCCACTCCAAATGGCAAAACATGCCCCTGAGTGACTTTGAGGTGAAAAAGTTGACTGAAATTTTGACATTTTTTGACTCCAAACCATGACCCGCCGCCTGTCGCAGTCACCAAAAACGGCGGTGTCAACTTTTTCAAAGAATTCACCAAAAACCTGTCCAAATCCACTCCAAATTGGCATAAAACATGCCCTGAGTGACTTTGAGGTGAAAAAGTTGGAGCTGAAATTTTGACATTTTTTGACTCCAAACCATGACCCGCCGCCTGTCGCAGTCACCAAAAAGGTGGTGTCAACTTTTTCAAAGAATTCACCAAAAACCTGTCCAAATCCACTCCAAATCCATAAAAACATGCCCCTGAGTGACTTTGAGGTGAAAAATTGGAGCTGAAATTTTGACATTTTTTGACTCCAAACCATGACCCGCCGCCTGTCGCAGTCACCAAAAACGGCGGTGTCAACTTTTTCAAAGAATTCACCAAAAACCTGTCCAAATCCACTCCAAATGGCATAAAACATGCCCCTGAGTGACTTTGAGGTGAAAAAGTTGGAGCTGAAATTTTGACATTTTTTGACTCCAAACCATGACCCGCCGCCTGTCGCAGTCACCAAAAACGGCGGTGTCAACTTTTTCAAAGAATTCACCAAAAACCTGTCCAAATCCACTCCAAATGGCATAAAACATGCCTGAGTGACTTTGAGGTGAAAAATTGGAGCTGAAATTTTGACATTTTTTGACTCCAAACCATGACCCGCCGCCTGTCGCAGTCACCAAAAATGGCGGTGTCAACTTTTTCAAAGAATTCACCAAAACCTGTCCAAATCCACTCCAAATGGCATAAAACATGCCCCTGAGTGACTTTGAGGTGAAAAATTGGAGCTGAAATTTTGACATTTTTTGACTCCAAACCATGACCCGCCGCCTGTCGCAGTCACCAAAAACGGCGGTGTCAACTTTTTCAAAGAATTCACCAAAAACCTGTCCAAATCCACTCCAAATGGCATAAAACATGCCCCTGAGTGACTTTGAGGTGAAAAATTGGAGCTGAAATTTTGACATTTTTTGACTCCAAACCATGGCCTGTCGCAGTCACCAAAAATGGCGGTGTCAACTTTTTCAAAGAATTCACCAAAACCTGTCCAAATCCACTCCAAATGGCATAAAACATGCCCCTGAGTGACTTTGAGGTGAAAAAGTTGGACTGAAATTTTGACATTTTTTGACTCCAAACCATGACCCGCCGCCTGTCGCAGTCACCAAAAACGGGTGTCAACTTTTTCAAAGAATTCACCAAAAACCTGTCCAAATCCACTCCAAATGGCATAAAACATGCCCTGAGTGACTTTGAGGTGAAAAAGTTGGAGCTGAAATTTTGACATTTTTTGACTCCAAACCATGACCCGCCGCCTGTCGCAGTCACCAAAAACGGCGGTGTCAACTTTTTCAAAGAATTCACCAAAAACCTGTCCAAATCCACTCCAAATGGCATAAAACATGCCCCTGAGTGACTTTGAGGTGAAAAATTGGACTGAAATTTTGACATTTTTTGACTCCAAACCATGACCGCCGCCTGTCGCAGTCATGTCAACTTTTTCAAAGAATTCACCAAAAACCTGTCCAAATCCACTCCAAATGGCATAAAACATGCCCCTGAGTGACTTTGAGGTGAAAAAGTTTGAAATTTTGACATTTTTTGACTCCAACCATGACCCGCCGCCTGTCGCAGTCACCAAAAACGGCGGTGTCAACTTTTTCAAAAGAATTCACCAAAAACCTGTCCAAATCCACTCCAAATCCAAATGGCATAAAACATGCCCCTGAGTGACTTTGAGGTGAAAAATTTGGACTGAAATTTTGACATTTTTTGACTCCAAACCATGACCCGCCGCCTGTCGCAGTCACCAAAAACGGTGGTGTCAACTTTTTCAAAGAATTCACCAAAAACCTGTCCAAATCCTCCAAATGGCATAAAACATGCCCCTGAGTGACTTTGAGGTGAAAAAGTTGGACTGAAATTTTGACATTTTTGACTCCAAACCATGACCCCCGCGCCTGTCGCAGTCACCAAAAACGGTGGTGTCAACTTTTTCAAAGAATTCACCAAAAACCTGTCCAAATCCACTCCAAATGGCATAAAACATGCCCTGAGTGACTTTGAGGTGAAAAAGTTGGACTGAAATTTTGACATTTTTTTGACTCCAAACCATGACCCGCCGCCTGTCGCAGTCACCAAAAACGGCGGTGTCAACTTTTTCAAAGAATTCACAAAAAACCTGTCCAAATCCACTCCAAAGGCATAAAACATGCCCCTGAGTGACTTTGAGGTGAAAAATTGGACCTGAAATTTTGACATTTTTTGACTCCAAACCATGACCCGTCGCAGTCACCAAAAAAAACGGTGGTGTCAACTTTTTCAAAGAATTCACCAAAAACCTGTCCAAATCCACTCCAAATGGCATAAACATGCCCCTGAGTGACTTTGAGGTGAAAAAGTTGGAGCTGAAATTTTGACATTTTTTCACTCCAAACCATGACCCGCCGCCTGTCGCAGTCACCAAAAACGGCGGTGTCAACTTTTTCAAAGAATTCACCAAAAACCTGTCCAAATCCACTCCAAATGGCATAAAACATGCCCCTGAGTGACTTTGAGGTGAAAAATTGGAGCTGAAATTTTGACATTTTTTGACTCCAAACCATGACCCGCCGCCTGTCGCAGTCACCAAAAATGGCGGTGTCAACTTTTTCAAAGAATTCACCAAAAACCTGTCCAAATCCACTCCAAATGGCATAAAACATGCCCCTGAGTGACTTTGAGGTGAAAAAGTTGGAGCTGAAATTTTGACATTTTTTGACTCCAAACATGACCCGCCGCCTGTCGCAGTCACCAAAAATGGGTGTCAACTTTTTCAAAGAATTCACCAAAAACCTGTCCAAATCCACTCCAAATGGCATAAAACACGCCCCTGAGTGACTTTGAGGTGAAAAAGTTGGACTGAAATTTTGACATTTTTTGACTCCAACCATGACCCGCCGCCTGTCGCAGTCACCAAAAACGGCGGTGTCAACTTTTTCAAAGAATTCACCAAAAACCTGTCCAAATCCACTCCAAATGGCATAAAAACATGCCCTGAGTGACTTTGAGGTGAAAAAGTTGGAGCTGAAATTTTGACATTTTTTGACTCCAAACCATGACCCGCCGCCTGTCGCAGTCACCAAAAACGGTGGTGTCAACTTTTTCAAAGAATTCACCAAAAACCTGTCCAAATCCACTCCAAATTGGCATAAAACATGCCCTGAGTGACTTTGAGGTGAAAAATCTGAAATTTTGACATTTTTTGACTCCAAACCATGACCTGTCGCAGTCACCAAAAATGGTGGTGTCAACTTTTTCAAAGAATTCACCAAAAACCTGTCCAAATCCACTCCAAATGGCATAAAACATGCCCTGAGTGACTTTGAGGTGAAAAATTTGGAGCCTGAAATTTTGACATTTTTTGACTCCAAACCATGACCCGCCGCCTGTCGCAGTCACCAAAAACGGCGGTGTCAACTTTTTCAAAGAATTCACCAAAACCTGTCCAAATCCACTCCAAATGGCATAAAACATGCCCCTGAGTGACTTTGAGGTGAAAAATTGGACTGAAATTTTGACATTTTTTGACTCCAAACCATGACCCGCCGCCTGTCGCAGTCACCAAAAACGGCGGTGTCAACTTTTTCAAAGAATTCACCAAAAACCTGTCCAAATCCACTCCAAATGGCATAAAACATGCCCCTGAGTGACTTTGAGGTGAAAAAGTTGGAGCCTGAAATTTTGACATTTTTTGACTCCAAACCATGACGCCTGTCGCAGTCACCAAAAAATGGTGGTGTCAACTTTTTCAAAGAATTCACCAAAAAACCTGTCCAAATCCACTCCAAATGGCATAAAACATGCCCCTGAGTGACTTTGAGGTGAAAAAGTTGGAGCTGAAATTTTGACATTTTTTGACTCCAAACCATGACCCGCCGCCTGTCGCAGTCACCAAACGGTGGTGTCAACTTTTTCAAAGAATTCACCAAAAACCTGTCCAAATCCACTCCAAATCCAAATGGCATAAAACATGCCCCTGAGTGACTTTGAGGTGAAAAAGTTGGAGCTGAAATTTTGACATTTTTTGACTCCAAACCATGACCCGCCGCCTGTCGCAGTCACCAAAAACGGTGGTGTCAACTTTTTCAAAGAATTCACCAAAAACCTGTCCAAATCCACTCCAAATGGCATAAAACATGCCCCTGAGTGACTTTGAGGTGAAAAATTGGACTGAAATTTTGACATTTTTTCTCCAAACCATGACCCGCGCCTGTCGCAGTCACCAAAAACGGTGGTGTCAACTTTTTCAAAGAATTCACCAAAAACCTGTCCAAATCCACTCCAAATGGCATAAAACATGCCCCTGAGTGACTTTGAGGTGAAAAATTGGACTGAAATTTTGACATTTTTTACTCCAAACCATGACCCGCCGCCTGTCGCAGTCACCAAAAACGGGCGGTGTCAACTTTTTCAAAGAATTCACCAAAAACCTGTCCAAATCCACTCCAAATGGCATAAAACATGCCCCTGAGTGACTTTGAGGTGAAAAATTGGACTGAAATTTTGACATTTTTTTCACTCCAAACCATGACCCCGCCTGTCGCAGTCACCAAAAACGGTGGTGTCAACTTTTTCAAAGAATTCACCAAAAAACCTGTCCAAATCCACTCCAAATGGCATAAAACATGCCCCTGAGTGACTTTGAGGTGAAAAATTGGACCTGAAATTTTGACATTTTTTGACTCCAAACCATGACCCGCCGCCTGTCGCAGTCACCAAAAACGGTGGTGTCAACTTTTTCAAAGAATTCACCAAAAACCTGTCCAAATCCACTCCAAATGGCATAAAACATGCCCCTGAGTGACTTTGAGGTGAAAAATTGGAGCTGAAATTTTGACATTTTTCACTCCAAACATGACCCCGCCGCCTGTCGCAGTCACCAAAAACGGTGGTGTCAACTTTTTCAAAGAATTCACCAAAACCTGTCCAAATCCACTCCAAATGGCATAAACATGCCCCTGAGTGACTTTGAGGTGAAAAATTTGACCTGAAATTTTGACATTTTTTGACTCCAAACCATGACCCGCGCCGCCTGTCGCAGTCACCAAAAACGGTGGTGTCAACTTTTTCAAAGAATTCACCAAAAACCTGTCCAAATCCACTCCAAATGGCATAAAACATGCCCCTGAGTGACTTTGAGGTGAAAAATTGGACTGAAATTTTGACATTTTTTGACTCCAAACCATGACCCGCCGCCTGTCGCAGTCACCAAAAATGGGTGTCAACTTTTTCAAAGAATTCACCAAAACCTGTCCAAATCCACTCCAAATGGCATAAAACATGCCCCTGAGTGACTTTGAGGTGAAAAAGTTGGACTGAAATTTTGACATTTTTTCACTCCAAACCATGACCCGCCGGCCTGTCGCAGTCACCAAAAACGGTGGTGTCAACTTTTTCAAAGAATTCACCAAAAACCTGTCCAAATCCATCTCCAAATGGCATAAAACATGCCCCTGAGTGACTTTGAGGTGAAAAATTGACCTGAAATTTTGACATTTTTTCACTCCAAACCATGACCCGCCGCCTGCTGTCGCAGTCACCAAAAATGGTGGTGTCAACTTTTTCAAAGAATTCACCAAAAACCTGTCCAAATCCACTCCAAATGGCATAAAACATGCCCCTGAGACTTTGAGGTGAAAAATTGGACCTGAAATTTTGACATTTTTTCACTCCAAACCATGACCCGCCGCTGTCGCAGTCACAAAAACGGTGGTGTCAACTTTTTCAAAGAATTCACCAAAAACCTGTCCAAATCCACTCCAAATGGCATAAAACCCCTGAGTGACTTTGAGGTGAAAAATTGGACTGAAATTTTGACATTTTTTCACTCCAAACCATGACCCCGCCGCCTGTCGCAGTCACCAAAAACGGTGGTGTCAACTTTTTCAAAGAATTCACCAAAAACCTGTGTCCAAATCCAAATGGCATAAACATGCCCCTGAGTGACTTTGAGGTGAAAAATTTGGACTGAAATTTTGACATTTTTTCACTCCAACCATGACCCCGCCGCCTGTCGCAGTCACCAAAAACGGTGGTGTCAACTTTTTCAAAGAATTCACCAAAAACCTTCCAAATCCACTCCAAATGGCATAAAACATGCCCCTGAGTGACTTTGAGGTGAAAAATTGGACCTGAAATTTTGACATTTTTTGACTCCAAACCATGACCCGCCGCCTGTCGCAGTCACCAAAAACGGGCGGTGTCAACTTTTTCAAAGAATTCACCAAAAACCTGTCCAAATCCACTCCAAATGGCATAAAACATGCCCCTGAGTGACTTTGAGGTGAAAAATTGGACCTGAAATTTTGACATTTTTTCACTCCAAACCATGACCCGCCGCCTGTCGCAGTCACCAAAAATGGTGTGTCAACTTTTTCAAAGAATTCACCAAAAACCTGTCCAAATCCACTCCAAATGGCATAAAACATGCCCCTGAGTGACTTTGAGGTGAAAAAGTTGGAGCTGAAATTTTGACATTTTTTCACTCCAAACCATGACCCGCGCCGCCTGTCGCAGTCACCAAAAACGCGGTGTCAACTTTTTCAAAGAATTCACCAAAAACCTGTCCAAATCCACTCCAAATA
>NW_026116824.1:0-13884 GCF_001640805.2 Lates calcarifer
GCTGAATATAAGCCACTCAAGTTGACGACAAGTGCATTGAAAAGTAAAAGCTGCTGGCCTTTACCTTTTCTTTGTCAAAGCGCCTGTTTGGCCAGTAGTTAGTAAAGTAATATTTTCAGCGTTGTCCACAGTCTCATGACATGTTTAACAGAAGCACAGCACGCTGGTTAAGCTCATGGCAAACTGTTACTAACAGCTAAAATGAAAGCTTGTCTGTATGTAGTCTAACTGGTTAGTTTGTCACTAATCTCCAAATTTTGCAAATTGCTATAAACTTCACTCTCTTAAACCAGTAACAGTCTGAGCTGGACTGATAGGGGTCTGTATGGATAAAGATAAAATCCTAATGATACCCATCCCTACAGCTGGTTAGTGGCTTCGCCCTGACTTTAGGCAGATGAGATATTCACTGTTCAAATAACTTCATTATAAGCCTTGTTTAAGCATAAATGATTTATATATGCACCCAATAACAGAACTTAAAAAAATGCTTTTGCTCAAAGCTCAAAGCTTGTAAACTCAAGTTAAAACTGAGTTTTATCTCCTTTTGGGAGGGGGTATTTCTCTGTGTGTTTGTGTGTGTGTGTGTGTGGGTGTGTTTGTGTTTGTGTTTGAGGGGGAGGGGAAGAGGAGTTGATTGAGTCTGTGAGAAGCTGCCACAGAGAGGTTACAGTCAAGAGAGCCAAGAGCTGTCACAGATGATGAGCTCTGAAAAATATTATCACAGAAAATAATTAGCGTAAAAGCTTTTATTTAAAATTTTAACATCTGGGAAGTGTGAACTGTTACGCCAGCGTGTGCCCTGCGACCTGCGTTGACCCCGCGGTTGCCGGGGTCCCGCGGTCGCCGCTCCCCCGACGGGCGCCGGGTGCGAGGGCCCGTTCAACGCTGCTCGCAGCTTTAATTTTTCTTATTCTCAATAAATCCTGTGAAAAGACTTCAACCAGCAATGTTCTTCTCTGCTGCTCCAAGCCCATTGCTTCCTACTGAAGACATAAGGACATAAATTATATTAAATCATAAAAAACAGATCATGAATATGTGTTTTTCAGTAGTTTCCTGAAGCAGCTGGGCATTGTAGTTTTTAGCAAATATTACTCATGGAGGAGTAAATAGTGTATTTGTTGGGGACTATTTTCAGCTGTGGATTAATACACATTTGGTGCTCTAGTGAGTATTTCCAGGACAGTGTGTGTGGGGTTGACTTAAACTGCAGTGGAGCTCTATGGCACAGAGGAACAAGCTACAACTAGGATTTGGGTACACAGGAAATAGCACAAGCAATTCATTGTAGGTTTTGGCTTCTCGTGTTATTTGTTGTTGTTTGAAATATACCAAAACATGAAAATTTAATTTCCAGGGTACACCAGGCGAGTGATAGCCTATGACACCAAAGCCAACAAATTCGTCAAATGTGAGAACCTCAAAGAGCGAAGGATGCATCACAGTGCTACAGTGATCAACAACAAGCTGTACGTCACCGGTGGACGCATCCTCAACAGCCATGATGTCATCGAGGACTCAGACTGCTTCGAGTGTTATGACCCAAAGACAGACGTTTGGACATCGAAAGGCTCTTTGCCATACAAGCTATTTGACCACGGCTCTCTGCCGCTAGTCTGTGTTTCCAACAGACCCAACCCCCCATGACCGATCATCCAGTCAGCCACTTTTGGCAAATGCTTAGCTCCAAGTTCTTCACTTCCCCTTTGCCATGACTTATTGGCCTCTAACTACACAAATGGGAAACCATTTCAGACTGATGGCATTCCTTCACGCAGCTCAGTCTCTGCCACAACTTAGCGGCATGTTAAGTCAGGCGGACTTTAATGCGAATCAAAGGAGAGCTCAGCTGATGTGCAGAGGTGTCATGTCTGAGGCACCTGGGGTGGAACTGAACTGAGAACCCCAGAGATGACGAGAGGCAGTCATACATGCACAACAAGCAGCTGTTCAGACACAACACATTATCTGAAGAAGCTCTTTCTGCAGATGGCTGCGCCTGTTTGATGCTACCCAAAAGTTTGAGTGTTATAATTTCCCATACATTTATATGCAGCATATCACTCTGCCTGGCAGCTGCAGATTACTTTTCTATGACAATTAGATACATAGGGAATTATGCGTCTGGCTGTGTGTCTATGAGCTCTGCTTGTCTTGTAAAACTGACAATGACAGATCAGACAGCTAATTAATTTGCACTTTATAGAAAACACATTCCTCCGTGACCCACATGCTTCTAACAGAGTGCACTTGATGATGAAAACAGTTGTGACAGAACATGGACAAGCTCCCGTGGCAAAGTACAGCAGTCCAGTATGGCCGCTGTAATGTTCCCGCGAAGAACAGTTTTACTAGAATAACATTTTCTGGGTCAACACTATTCCAGTTTTGCTGGCTTGGTCCGTTACTTTTAGAATTATTCCCACAACTCCCAACAAAGCATGTTCTGTATATCATTTTACGAATGTTACAGCAAGTAAAATAAAAAGACGTGATGTTTCAGAGAGGAAATACAAATGATTGTTTTCTTCAGTGGTTGTTTACCTTTAATTTTATCATGTGCAATTGCTAGATAAAGAAAATGGCTTCGCAGGCAGCTATGTTGATGTGACGACATGTGACAATGACGCCTTTGAATGCAAGTGCCTGGTGGGAATGCAGTGACCCTGCTCAGCACAACCATGCCTTGAGATGGTTTTAGGGAGATTGTCAGGGTTTACAGGTTACAATGAGTTCACGGCCACACACACGTTACTTGCAGGTGGTTACTCACAAGCACGTCCAGTGATCTGAAATCAATCCTCTATTTGTCAGAGGAAACAACAGGACGAAGCAAAAACTGTTCGAGATGTATGACAAAAAAACCAAAAAAAAACAGGCCACAGTCAACAAGACTGTGGAAACATGTTGTACCATCACTGCTGGCCACTACTGTCTCCATCCTGTACCCCTCTTGACCCTCATGGAGCACACATTCACTGCTGTACTCAACCAGCCTCTGGGTGACAATCACCATGGCAACCCTGTTATCACACCAATGGATCATCTATGGCATGCATCCCTGTAGTGAGTCTGTTTAAGACTGCATCAGCGATCAGCTGCATGATGTACAATGTGCTGCTGTTACTTGCACAACTGAGGGACATCTCTATATTTCTTTTCATTTCTCATTGTGCAACACACCTATATTTTGGTTATTTACTTTCCTGTGTGTGACTTTCTTTCAGAGGAACATTCGTTTATTTTTACAGTATGAATGTACAGTACAAAAGAAAATCCTGTATTTGATTTATTGCTCTGAATGTCTCTACATACAAAAACAGGTTGACACAACTGACTGAATCTGTGAACTCTGCTTACTGGTCTTTAGTTGAACTTGCAGACTTTAAATGGTTCTCCAGTTGTCTGCAGTCAGGCTGAGTCATGTTCCCCTCATACACAAGGGAGCATTGTTGACACGGACAGAAACATGTTCGCTGGCTATCAGGTGACACACATTTTGCTCTCCATACATCATTAAGTACCAGTGCGACATCCACAGAAATACTGCATTATATTTAACTTTGGTGTAATATTGTAAGAGCAATGATAGAAGGTTAAATCAGTTTATCTTAGATGACATTAACACACTGCTTTATGTTACAGTGTGACTGACGTGTGCCAACCTCTCGATCCCCCAGGCCACATTCTCTTCATACAGAGTGTTGGCCATCCATGTAGGAGCTCCACATGTAGGCTAAATATCTAGTTACCGGTCCACTCCGACAGGCTTGACTTGTATGCAGCCCTCCAGTGAAGTTGACCTTAGGGAAAGAGATCTAGGATCAGATTTCACTCTTAAATTTTAATCCCTGCCCATTAGTGGGGAAACATTGAAACTTGCCTAGGAGCAGCGACCAAAAGGGAATTTCATCACAGTCCACATTAGCAAGCTCAGACTGTCATTGGGTTAAATGGTTCCTTGTTAGCCTGGTCACTCTGAATGCCTCACAACAACCCTCTGTTTCTGTGTCTATGTGCAAATCACTCTTGAGACAAAACACTGTTAACAATGAACCTAAATGTCTGAACTGTATTAAGATAAAGTGCCGTGAGCTGAGTCAGATGTCATTCAGTTAGCCAGAGCAGCATTTAAGAGCAACGCCCTGTGAGACTTTTTTATTAAGCTGCTGCTAAATACACAGCCTCTTCAGAATCTTTATTGAGTATGTGTTTGCTTGCTGTCTTTCCATAGAAACCAGTGTGTGAGGGTCACCCTTCAGGGAAGCTGTGGCCCAGCAGGTTATTTTCAGTGTCTGTTACTAACCCATCAAGGGATAGGCATTTCATTGCTTGCCACTGCCGTGTGTGAGCTCATACACACTCACACACACACACACGCATACACAGTTGTGGTTAAGTGACCTGTATGCATATATATGTGCAGCATGCATCAGCACGCTCATACAGTATAAATACATTATCCAATATCTACCACTATAAACCCTATGCTAGAACAGGCTCTCGCTGTACTTACTTTTGAACTATTTCACCTAAATCTGAATAACCCCCTGAGCAGTGTCATTACTGCCAAGTGTGGGAAAAAAAAGTAATGAAAACTATGACATGAAACCAATAACTGAGTTCCCATCCCTCTGTTATAACCAACTTTTCCAAGTCTTAAGTTCCCAATTGTAGAATTGCATTTCATTAATATCAGACATTATTTATTTATTTATTGGTTTGAGAGACACATAACAACCAGCTTAACAACCAACAACACCTGCTTTCAGCTTGGAGCAGTTCTGAATGCTAACTGAAGGATTTCCCTGCTGTGTCATGTGAGAAGGCCTTTTACCAGTCTGTAACTTCATCCCCCAGTGTTAATGTGATGGATGAGGCTTGAAGAGGGTTCACACCCAAACAGCCAGGGATGATTTAGAAAAGACGGAAACTCTGTTAACTGTGTGGTCTATTTTACACAAGATCAGTTGAGTAGATTGCCAGTCTCACTTTAAGTATTTGCCTGACACTTTTTTTTTTTTAGCATTAATGCTAAACACCTTTAGAAACAATGTAATCTAAAACTGTCAAATCTCTTAAAATGCACTTTATTCTTAAAGCTACAAAGTCATTAAAACACACAGTAGTGTTTTAGTGAAAATAAGTAACAGAATCAATTTTAAGATTGGGTATGGTGTCTTTAATTTATTTTTAATACCAGAGTAGAACTACATAAAAATCAGGAAACCAAGTGAAAGAAGAAAAACGGAGGTAATAATTTTCGGTTTATGGAGCTAGTAAAGGTCTCTGGGTAGCCCGTTAAATGTACTGTCACCATTGCTAAACTGATAACTATTGAAGCTGGTTAATTGCAAACAGTGTTTGTATGGCAACACTTTGTTATGATCAAACATATCAAGAGATTTAACTTCTAAACACCTGCAATACATATCTTCCACCACATGATGTCGCTAAGACAACAGGATGATGATGTAAAGACAACAGAGAGATTTCCTTTTATCGCCTCTGCTGACTAATGTAACTCTGCATGTTTGAAAAACTAGATTTAACACTAAGCCTGACATTCTGTATCAGGGTAACCGAGTCAAACGTAAGAATCATGATGATTTTATTATAATTTCTTTGATAAAAACAAATAGATCACAGTACAGCATGCACACATTCCTTACAGAGGTCTAAAATAAAACTGGTCAGATGTTGTTGGAGCATGGCTGGTTAGGCTTTGTGTTCATTTGGTAATATCTGTCACAAAACACACTGTATGAACATAAGATGTTTGTATGTATATGTGTATATGAGTGTTGAAAGGGATAATATGTTCATAAAGCATATTCAATGACAGTTACACACTTAAAAAATGCCTACATTCAATTCAGGGGAGTGTTTTGTTTTAGCCATTATTCTTCCTTACAAACAACCAGCAACCATTCATACACATTTTCATTCATGAGGAACCCTGGGTAATGGCACTATGGACCCCCCCAAGAGGTGATAAACTAAGATTTTAATAATTATTATTAATTAAGACAAAAACCCAACATAAACAATAAATTGGTCCAATGAAAGTGCTATTTGCAATTTAGAGGAATATCTTAACACTGAGGAGTTTATTAAACTATACAATAGAAATAAAAATCTTACTATTATATTGACACAAACATAATAACACTAATAATAAAGGTCTCATAGAAGAATTTCAAATAAAGAAACTCTAGAGGCAGAAATCATAAAACATGGTAAATTATACTTCTACTTCGTTAAGTTTTTTTTATATTAAATTTAAATTTGGAACAATTAGGATATACAGCATGACACATTCATTACCCACATTTCTGTGCTTCTATTGCCCAGCTTGGAACATGGAAGGGCAAGAAACCAAATCTTGGATTACCCTAAATGTCCCCCCATTGAGTTTATCACACATATGTACAATAGGTCCGCAACTATAAAGGCATTTAAAGAAAAAGAAAAAAAAACATTTTGGGCACCAGGCACAGAATTGAATATACATAATAACTAAAAGTTAAACCCCACCCAGAAAAATAAAGTGTTATGTGATAATAGTAAATATGCATTTAAAACTGGCTAAAAAAAAGAAGAAGAAAGAATGGTGTAACATTTTGGCATAATTGTTGCTGGAAGAATAAAGTAAGGGCAGGGGAGTGGCTGAGATCTAACCCAGCAGACCTGACAGGAGGGATCTACAGTGCATTTCTGTCAAAAAGACAATCGGTTGTTCTTCCTGAGTGCGCATAGTAAACAGGAACTGGAAAATTTATCGGTAGCTAAGATTAGGGTTTGGGCCTTGATACTATTTACACAAATTCACTGGAACTTTTGGCTTTCTGTATTATCTGATCCCGCTATTATGTCAAATATACATTCTCTTACCAGGTTCACATCAGCAGCTCGATGTGTCCATTTATCAACCAACAATCACTGCCACTGATACAAGCATGGCTCTCTTTTGTTATCAGGCAGCTACTGCAGAGCCCTGACTAGTCACAACCAATCATAGTGCGTCAATGTTTCCTGAGAGGGGAGGGTAAGGTGTAAGAACCTTAACTACCTTTGGGGTAGGGATGGGCTGGCTTCATGGTCACTTCTGATTTTTTTTTTTGAAAATAACCATTTACATCAACAGCAGTGAACCAGTCCAGGTCAAAATCAGACTAAGAAGGGATTTTTTTAAATCCATTTAATCAAATAAACTCAGCTCGAACAAAAGTGCACAGGGCGGTCCTACTTTCTACACCTCATTGATGGTGCGCTCTGAGGGCCGGAAGTTGACCGAGTTAGAAGACGACATGTAGAAGGATTGGGTTTTGCGATTGAGGCGGGCACGCTTGGTAGCCACGCACAGGCTGCGCTTGCTGGAGGAGATGATCTCCGTGATGAACTTTTTGCAGTCTACACACACCTCCATGGTGACCCAGTCCTCCGTCAGCTCCTTGGGGAGCTCTGGCTCGTCCTGTGACCGGCCATCTTTGCTGCTACTGCTGCCATGCTTGGAAAACCTGAGTATAGAGAGAGAGAAATAATGAACAACTAACCTGTAAACACATGACGTTTTTACCATATTTTCTCTGTATATAGAAAGAAATGGGAGTTCTGCAGTGACATACTTATAAACGCTTCGACGTAGGCTGTGACGGCTGTGTCCAGACCCAAACGGGTTCTTTTCAGGCTCTGCAGGGGCGGACGCTCCACTTGCCTCTTCTTTAGCCATTGCACTGGGGCCCAGAGAATAGATGGGCAAGGTGGAGTAAGGTTTAGACGGCAGCCGCATCTGAGGTACGAACATACACAAAATGATGAAAACTGCTCAGATAGATAGTTTTCATGGATCAGCCAACAGGTGTCAAGAGTGTCAACAAATTTTACAGAAAAGTGTTCATGAGTGTGTTAAATATAAGTCAACAGCCTCCTACCTTTTTAGAGCACTGGGAACACACAGGCCTGAGGTAGATAAAAATGAACCGTTAAGTTCAATATTACTGAACAGCTGCTGCACTTCAGTTGAGTGGTTCTAGTAAAAGCGATTTCAATTTACCTTTTGCAGAACTGGCAGGTGTAGGACCAGGTAAAGAGGGAGAACCTCTTGGTCCGACACGAAAAGCAAAGCTAGAGAGAAGAGAACGAGCTGAGGTAAATGGTATCTGTAGTCAGGAAATATCAGCCTGAAACCTGAGGACAGTTTTTTTTTTCTACCTTTCCTTTCTTGAGGGCGTTGTAGATGTCTTTGTACTGCTGAAACTTCTCCAGCTCGGCCTTGACCAGAACCTGTCTGATGTGCATCACCTCCTCCGTCAGAGCCAGACACTCCACCGGGTAGCAGAACTCCTCCTGGACAAAAAGAATAATCGCATCAGCAAACTCACCTTAACGTTCACTCGTCAGACCAAACGGATTCACCCGAAACTGTTCAACAGCAAGAGGTGATGGCATCCGCTGTCACAGAGACTGTCACCACGTGAGTGTAGCTAAATGGAAAAACCAAGCTCCCACTGCACACCACTTAACCAAAAGACCGAACATGCAATGAGATGGTGAGGGTGAAAACAGTCCTCTACATGAAGGATGCTTCCAGTGACATCACAGTGTGACAATGAACAGAAATACAGAGCATCCTGGTGATGTAACCCCCCCGCCCCATGTTGGTGGTGGTGGTCCACAGCTTTTGACGATCTGATTATTTCATTATTGCATTAACTTTATTACTGCCCTCATGTCCATATTAAAAATAACCAAAAACTAGACTCAACAGATAAGAACGTTTCTAAATGTAAGAGTCAATTTAATTTGGTAATTTCCATGTTTACTTCTAACATAACTCAATAGGACTACAGCCATAACATGCATGTTTTCTATACAGCTGAATGTTTAGCAATCTTTATTTCTACCCAACTAAGCAAGTGGACCCCCACCAAGTTGCAAGCTGGAGATTTGTGACATAGCTTTTCCTTTCATCTTTGTTAATGCTCCCAAAGTCAAACTCAGAAAAAGTTAATAATAAAAAATAAAAAAAAGCTCAGGGAACTTTACTTTTACCAATCATATACACTCAGTTAGCTAGGATTAGAAAATGTGAGCTTCTGATGTAAATGTTCACAGATTATTTCTCAACTCTCACTTCCTTCATAACCTTCCCTGAGCTATTTTCATTATGCAACAGATCTCCTGTTCACACAAAGGGTCATGACACGAGGTCCCGTTCATCCAAAACACATCTGTAATGAATTATAAGTTATTCTGGATGGCTTCCCCACACAGTGTCATGAGCTTTTGATGATACAATTTAATGATATGCAGTAACAGTGACATACCGTGCCCTGAGCACCACTGGCTGCTTCCACCTGACCAGCAGACAGAAGGAACAGGGACATTCAAACAAAGCAGGACCTCATAATGACATACAGTACATTTCATAAAATCTAATATAAGAGCTTCATGAGGTTATCAGGGGATATTCTGGAGAGACTGTCAGATACATGATTATTTACAGCCTAATTTGTCTGAAACTCTCACTGCATGAGCTCACACCATTATTATTTCATTTCATATGTGGCATGAAATTAAATTTCACAACAGCAGAACTTTGTAACAGAGTCTCATGATTGAAAAATCATCCGACAACGTCTCCATCTCAAAAGGAAGAGTTCATGTAGATGAGCATTCATCCCGTGATTTCATTTTTTCTGCTCCTTCACAGACACCACGGATCGTAGCTGGTGTCTACTAATGGTGCAGAGCCACATTTTACTCTGACCAGTGTCCCTTTAACAAAACAAAAACTTTGATACAAAACTTTAAAAAAAAAAGGATGGTGATGGATAGACAGCATTATGACCAAGTTACCTTGGCGCTGGGATCCGCCATCAGCTGCAGCATTACACAAAACAGAAAATAACTGCAAGTAAGTCTTTGGGACCAGACGGCCAATCAGCGTAAACAGATTAATGACAGCATAATATGAGCACCACAAGGGGAGGGGAGCTGCAACAAAGACCTTTCTGTTTTACATCTACTAGTGAAGCTCAACCTGGTTTCTATGTGAAAGGCTAAGAATGCTCAAGCATGTGCTTAGGTCAAAAAAAAATACAGAGAGAGAAAATGAAAAGAAACATGGCCTCTGGTAAAAGAAATTACTCTTTGATTTTATCCTGAAAAGGATGACTAGTGGACTCTAAATGTTATCTTTTGATTCTCTGGAATTGGCACAAATAAGTTTAATTGATGTTATTTTTAAGAGACAAGACAGGATGTTTTTAAGTGAATCATCAGAAATATCAGATTGTCTTTAAAATAACAATGCAAGTGACTAATCTTAAGTGGGAGATACTGTGAAAGTGTAGTGTAAAAATCGAAATATCAAGTTATGCCCGTGAGAGCGGGTCTGCCATTAAACCCGCGAGTGGTAAGAATGAATCAATTCCATCTAAATCCTCTTGGGCAGCGGCCTGTCCTGTGGTTTCAATTACATCCATCAACCTCACTAGAATCATACGACCGGCGCAGAGTTACCGATGACCTCATGGCAAACAAATGACTGGTCACAGGACGGGAGTAAATTCAACAGACACATATTGTACGTCCAGTGTTGTTGGTAGATGCAGCCACGGTGATGGGCTGCCATTCATTTAAATGACATGTGATGTCCATGTTACGACCAAACTCTGCAAATCATATAAATGCTTTTCAGTGGCCACATACTTGTAAATTCTGCTTTGTATTTAGTTATATTTCATTAGTGTGCAGACTGTGGTACATTTGACTGATTAGATTAGAGGATAATCTAAGTTACATCAATAAGGAGTGGAATATACTATCTTAATTTAATGATCTAACATGGATGTATTTGCTACAGATGCATGCTATGATGCAATGTGGAAGGTTAAAGATGTGTCATCAACTCTTAAGGGCTTCATTCATTCATTCTTTCATTCATTCATTCTTTCTTTCAGGCCTTGATGGTTAATCCAATAGGAATAGTTCCATAGTTATCGTACCAAAGACTTGGAGGTCTGTCTGGATGGAGGGACAAAGGGACGGACACAGGTGGGGGCCTCCTTTTCGATAGAGTGCCGCCTCTGTGGAGACTGACGCTTGTCTGGCTGCGGGGTGGCAGAAACAGGAAGGAACTTTGGAGGAGCTGGAGACACGGGACAAACAAAGAGGAATGCATGAAAAGATGAGAAAAGAGTGGAATATAATATGTTACAGTACGATCAAGGGAACCTCTTACCCTTCTTCCCTATGATGGACTCAGGTGACGTGTCCTCCAACAAAGATGTGGACATGCTGGAGCTGCTTCGCGCGTGGGCTCCTCCTGTCATCAGAGGATTACACATATTAAGTCACAAGGTACTGACAGCTTCAAACCACTTTGAATATTACATAAGAAAACAAAGTCCAGTCCAGATTCCCTGAGAAATATTAACAAGCTGATTGTCTTTGAGTTTATGTCAGCATTACTTGTCTGTTGAGCCATTTGAAACATGAAACAGGGACACTTCAATTACACTGCAGATGATGCATCAATATTTGTCAAGCTGCTAAATTGAAACATGACCTTTATTATGCAAATAAACAATGTAGATTTTCTCTCTTAAAGCATCAAATATAGAAGTCACCACATCTCATGAATGCAGCCGACATCTTACATCAGATTCGGAGCTGTCCAGCTCAGCCAGCGTGGGCGCCCTGAGCAGTCTCTTCCTCTGACTGAGAGGCTGCACTCCACCTTGACTGGGTCCAGTGGTGCCACTGGCCAGAGAATGGGTGCTGCCAGCCAACTTCCTGGGTGCATCAGGAGTGTCTGTGGGTCAAAGAGAGAAGAGTGAGTTAAGAGGAGAAGATAATAGCTCCTGACGCACTGAACATGATTTTGGTCTCGCAAGTGAACCATAAATCGTTTTGAATTGTCTCCTTATCTGAACAGCTGGCCACCAGACCTCCTGTGTAAACTGTGGGTGTCTCTGTATTGTAACTGTATGACAGAACAGAGTCAGTAATGCTGGCTTTACACCATGAGACATCACTTATTTACCTGAGCTTCGGAACAAGTCCTGAGGGGTGCTGATGCTTTTCCCTGCGCCTGTAAAAGGAGTTAAGAGAAAACAGGCGTCAGCAGAACTGCACACATGAATACTTTAATCCCTAACACCAGACTGGTACCACAGGGAGGGCATGACAGCAACAAGCATCTGTCAGACCAGGGGCTGCACTCAAGACATAGAGGCTTTGTGTGTAGCTGGGAAGCACAGAGGGAGAGGGAAGTGAAGGGAAGTGAAGGGAAGTGCCAGGGAGCAGAGAAAGACGATGAGCCACAGCGCAAAAGAAAAGATTATTTATTCCCATACGTCCATCTGGATTATGGTCGTCCTCTGAGCTGCAGCGCTACATTCAGACTGTCATCTGCCATTCGACTATCTATCTGAGGTGGGCTGCTGACACCAGTGTTATGTAATTTTTCAAATTCCACAGTGAGAGCGATTAGGGTGACGAGCAGGGCAGGCCGGCTGCAGAGAGAGAGAGGGTGATGATCTGTAATCTCACCTACTGGCTCTGGCTCAATGGCCATACCTTATCACCTGGATACACAGATAGTCACTGTGAGTAGCTACTATACCCAGGGCATTTCAAACACTGTTCAATTTAAACATACAGAAGTCCTGCTCTTTAGAAGCAGCACCTCTACGCTGGCCCTGATGAAAAACCTTCAGGAGATTAACTTGCACTGCGCCGCGACCCATCCTTTCTTTGGGTAGAGTAGGTGTGTGTATCATATCAGCCGGTAAGTGACAGTAGTGTGGCATACACACAATTTCTACAACAAAAGCATGGGGAAAAAAAAAGGTGTGTGTTTCAATCAGGGAGAAGCTAGCGCTAACCCTAAAAATAGCCTGTAATGAAAACAAAAGGAACAACAGTAGGAACACAACAGGTGACGTTTAACTTTACCTGATGAGTCAAAACTGTAAGACATGCTAAGAGGTCGCATGACTGACAGATATGCCCATGTTTGAGAGAAAAGAGGAAATGAAGGCAAAGAGGAGAAAAAGAAATCCACGAGAGTTAAAATGGATGGTGAAATCAGTGAATCATCCAAGTTTATAAAGCAGATCATTCACAAAAATAGACCATTCCTAAAAATAATATACACTTTATAATGTCAGTGTTTCAGAGTGTGTCAGAGAGCCGTACAGCCTCCCATATGAATGATTATGCAACAACTGCTGCCTGTTACTCTCCCAAAGCCCTCAAAAAAGGCGTCTTGTGTGCACTGTATAGAAGCACTGTATCGTACTAACTGGCAAAATATTTGCTGTTTTTATCTGATTAATGCTTTTAATGGTTTAAAACATTATCTCCAATTGGCCATTTATGACCACCACAGACCAAAATGGCCTCTTATGCACTGCTGGGATTTATGAAGAAACCCACAAAAGGCAGCATTACATAATAAAATCATATTAACAGAAATGTAAGTGAGGATAAAACCAGAGAGAATATTTATCAGTCACTTCAGCAGTGCAGGTCTAGCAACAGCTGAAGGCTCACAGCTGCAGTCATAGTCATCCCTGTTTAAACACTATGACACTTCTGAGTGAACAGATCAGTACAAGCTGTTAGAGTACTCAATGATGGACGAGTTAAGAACGATTAAGTTGTGGTTAATGGTTCAGTTCATAAAGAGAAGCCATGCAGCAAGTTAGCAGAAACACTCAGTCAGATTAGAAACAACAGAGGGATTTCTTCAGAACAAAGAGGTTTAGCTTGGTAGTTTGTGAAAGTTCTGCCCAGGGAGAGTGTTGCACAGCTATTTTCATGGACAGATGGTATGCTGGGATATAAACATTGTCACGTCTGTGTCAG
>NW_026116825.1:0-29828 GCF_001640805.2 Lates calcarifer
AAAGTAAACTATACAGGATACTTCTCCTAATCTCTTAATTCTCTAAAACTCGTCATATATATATATATATATATATATATATATATATATCTCCAAAGGCTGATGAGTACAGTACTTTCCAGTGTCAAAAATTGTGAGGCATACTTGAATGACATAGTGGTTTATTCTTCCACCTGGTCAGATCATGTGGACACTTTGGAGGAAGCGTTCCACCGTTTAAAGGCTGCTTCTTTGACTCTGAACCTGGCCAAATGTGAGTTTGGTAAGGCTGTGGTCACATACCTGGCAAAGCAGGTGACAGGGACGGGTGCGTCTCCTGATGGCCAAGGTCCAGGCCATTCTGGATTTTCCGGTACAAGAAATGCGGCAGCAACTTCACTGTTTTTTGGGAATGTGCGGTTTATTATCTTAGGTTCTGTAAAAACTTTGCCAGTGTAGTTGCGCCACTGAGTAGCTTGACAAACCCTTTCAGTCCATTTGTTTGGACAAGAGTGTGTGAGGACTGTCACAGCCCGGCTCGACAATTGCAACAAGAGAGGGAGACGGCACGAGTTGGCAGATTAAAACCAGCAATTTATTTTTACAAAAGGAAAATTAATCAACTTAGCCAAACACATGAACAACCAAACTAAAAAAAAGAAAACGGCAGCTGCCACCACGGTCAGCCAGGACCAGGAACCATCCTCCGAGCCCCATCGGACTCCAGACTGAGGGTTAATATAGGAAAGAGCAACACTGGGACAAGGTGTGGCTCAATCAGCTGATGACCCCTCCACCCTACACCTACAGCAAGAAAGAAATGCAAAGGAAAACACAACAGGGACACCTAGTGTCCAGGTGGAGGAGTCCTCACAGTAAGCCTGTGCTGGTTGCACCTGATTTCACGTGTCCCTTTAAGGTGGAGGTGGATGCCAGTGCTCACGGTGCGGGTGCTGTTCTTTATCAGGATGATCATGGAATTGATCATCCTGTGTGTTACTATTTAAAGAATAAATAAATAAATTTAAAAAAGGAGGAAGCCCTGGCATTGCTCTGGGGCTTACAGCATTTTGAAGTTTATGTTGGTTTGAGCTCCACCCCAGTTCTTGTATACTCAGACCACAGTCCTCTTATTTTCCTGTCCCGCACGCATAACAACAGTGAGCATGCTGCATGTGTGTGAATTGTACATGGTATAAATAATTGCCTAAGAGCAGTTCAGGTAACTGTAGGGGTGAGAAGCCTTTTTTGTTGTAACCTGTTTTCTCCTGTTTATGTTAGGAAGTTAGGTAAGATATTTATGTTTGTTTTCTTTCACTGGTCCACATATGGTAGTGGAACTTCTAATAGATTGTTTTGTTTATTATTTTGGCTGTGCTCACCCTGACCAAGTTTACCTGTGTAGATAATAAATCACTGGTGTTTAGACTGAAACTCTGTTGTGGCACGAGTCATCTTTGGGAGCGGGGAAAAGGGAAGTCACGTTTTGTGCTGTGCTCCGGTTTCCGCTAGGCTGGGCGTAACAGTAACCCAACCACCTATTGTCCTCCACAGCAACGCAGCCAACAAAGGCTCACCCCATTGGTAGGGGATACCATCATGTCACATGACATGTTAATAATCACAGGTACCCTTTTTGCGAGCTCCCCACGATTGTACACAATCCCCTGTATTTATGCACACACACTGTCACATGACACATCCACTGTGATGCATGAGACCCCATCACATGCAGACACATGGAAGGTTTTCATTACTTTTAACTGGAGCACCTCAAACAATGAAAAATACAGCAGCACAAAAGTACATTAACTGTAAGCATAAACTTGGTCTATTTTTGAGAATAATTCATTTTCTGGTCCTTATCAAGCCCAAATCATGACATGAAAAACCAATACAAAAAAAAAAGGTAATAAAATGAAAAAATAATAATATAATATAATAAATAATAATAAATAAAAAATAAATAATCAGAATGGAGATTTACTCATTTTTTGGGGGGTATGTCAAGTTTGTTGTCACAAACACATCAGAAAACTGGGTTTGTAAACTAGAAAGCAGTATGGAGGCCAGTGACTGCATTGCATGGGTGTATCCAGGCTGTGCTGAGGTGGCTACATTCTTATATCTTTTGCCTCAGTCTCTTTGGATGGAATTTGTGACTGAAATGGAAAAACACAGAAGTAACAGAGGCAACAAGCCATCATTGATAGCTAGTGCTGATAAGTAACCCTAACCCTACTCCCCTGACTGGCTGTTGCCTCAGAAAAAAGGAGAAAATAAGTGTGTCCACCCAAGTGTTATGTCTCCATTACTGCAGATTGAAGCTGGAGCCTATAAATACCTGTTACTACTGCAGAGTCCTTTTAAATGAATGCCAACTATACCCCTCCCCAGTGAAGACAAAAGTCAGATGCTAGTGGGTGATGATGGGATTTTTGTCTAGTTCAAAAGAGGCTAAAGACAAGACACGCACTGGCCCTTTAATGACTGGACCGCTCCATTCATATCCACAGGGGAGAACTGACTGGTTGACAATTACATGGACTCAAATTTCCGAAAAATACTAGGAGTCTCGGGGACCTACTGAAGAAAGTCACATACAGAGTCTGCATGTGAGAATATGAATGACTACAGCTGATGTGAAATGTTGTGAAATGTTGTAAAGGAGCACTCAGCCCCAGTCCGCTCTCCCGCCCAGCTGCATCTATCTGTGTCAGTGCAGAGAGTGAGCTGCATTAGGACAATGCTCACCGGAACATGTGACTTTTATCTTCAAAATAAGAGCCAGGACTCGATTTCTGGTTGTTAGACGTATCTCATGCAGATGGAAGAATATCTTCAAACATATGATTTATTCTGGAACTTGCCTGAAAGTAAGTATTTAAAATTTTTCAGCAGGCTTTTTTTTTTTTTTTTTTTTTTTAAATAATAGCATATTTGGACCATACGATAAAACAGTATAAACATGAAGCCATCAATAGGAGTAGGACACAATATAAATTTTGCAGGTTCTTACACTGAAACAACAAACAACAAGGGACACTATTTCAAGTGGGTGACTTAATTTTATTTGGTTAAAATTTGCCAGGTAATGCACCAGCACTTGGGTCTACAACGGTTTTGGGCCCTCCACTTATTTCTCTATTATTTTATCTTGCCAGTATCGTAGAGCTACAGCATCTCTAGCACTGAATCTCCAGTATACATGGGGCAACTACTCTGAAATAGTAAGCAATACGTAATTATAGTACTCTATGAGCCAAGTAATCTGCTCCATGTTGTCCTTGATATCATTCATTCACTAATTAAATAACAATACAGTGACTTAAAAGTTTTAAATAGGTGCAGCATATAGCTTATTGACTCGATACATCTATGTTGCATTTCTAAGTTTAAGGTATTGTTATGGTGCACTGTGATGGACGGGGCCACTTATACATAGCCTTACGCAGATTTTAAAATTTGTATGATGACAGTTCTAACATTAATAATAGTACCAGCAATAATATTATAAGTAACACTGATGTGAGACTTTTTCTCTGTTAGCAAAACCTTTGCCAATAGCCCGATATAAACGTAGGCAAAGTTATAGTAAGTCAGATTGAATCTTAAGCAACACCATTATTGTGGAAGCAGTGACCGGAAGTTGCAGCCTTGTTGCCGTGTGGTGTGACAGTAAAATTGTTGGCTGGGAACAGGATGCTGTCAGGCCGAATAGACGCACCGATCTAACGGAGAGAAACCGCAGCAGCATCCTTTGTTTTCTGGGGCTGGATATCCAGGTAAGGACGGCTAACTAGCTCAGTTGTACTGCTAAACTGGCTGCATGACATATTTATATTGACCGAAACGTTATTGACGCCGTTGACGTCACGTAGGACCTGTCTTTTTCTTCATTTCCAGTCATGTCGAAATATGGCTATTGTTTGGCATACTGTCAGTTAGGCAGCTACCAAGACCAAGCCATGTAATGCAAAATTTGTCCACTGAGCTTAAGAGGTGATGTTGGTGGTGGTTGTGTGGTAGCCTGTTGTGTCACACACACAGCACTCGTGAGTGTCGGTGTGACGGTACAGAGCTCGTTCCCAGCTCAGCAACACCACATTTTCGTGCCGTAGCGCATCCATGACTGCGCTGCTGTGGCGGTGGGGGTTTGGCAATGCATTGCACCACCACCAGCGCGCGCACGCATGCACTCACGCACACGCACGCACACAGGTGTAGCTAGTGTCGGTGTTATCTGCTAATGTGCAACTCCTGACACATGTCTGTTCTGCTCTTCCAATCTGTCTGCTGCAGATTGGAGCAGTTGCTTCTGTGGTGGACAGTGATGGGTAGATATTTACATTATCAGGTGTGTCTAATATCTTCAGGCTTTTAAAGTGCTTTGTTGACTTTCGTCTCCTGTGTCTCGTCATATGATCCTGTGTATATCCCACTGTTACATGAGGTGACAGTTCTCTTTGTATTTATATTGCGACTTAAGCCACCCGAAGACATTGCTGTACATAACTTCGTTCGTGTGTATCTTATCATGTCAGTTAACTGTGCTGTAGTGATACATACTTCCAAAGAAATGTTCCATAAAATCAGTACAAACCAGTTGACCCACAGCAAACATGGAGATTTTGGAGTCACTTGAGTTTTGGGCCCCAGGGCAGTTGCCTGCTTTGCCCAGCTAGTAATCCATGCATGGTGCCTGGTCTGAAAACTTGGACTGAATATTGGATCCAGCACTCCTCATGTTGCCTGTCCCAGAGTTAATGCAGAGCAGTATAGATAATATACACAGTGATCTCAGTTAAAAATTTCCTTGATAAGAAAATTAGAAACTTTAATAAATAATTTACATTAGGTACTAATAATCAACCACATCACAAAACAAAGGTATTTCTAAGCAGACTACCGTCAAAGAAATTTCAGTTCAAGGGAATTGTTAAGCTCTATACTCACAGAATTAGTGACTGTATATATGTTTTTAAAAGTGTTGCCATGTTTTGACCACATCAGCACACTGTTGTACATCATGCTCTTTTAAACTGTCTGATTTGACTATTTTTGAGAGAGGTGGGACTGAGACCATGTATGACTGCATGAGTGACTAATTGGTCATGATCCCTAATGATTATACTATTGGAAAAATTGATTTGTGAATTGAATCACTGATGTGGCTCATTTATTTTACATTAAAGTAATGGTAGATAGTAGCCTACTACATACTGAGTAAGTACAGCCTTTGTGAAGTTGTTGATGCAGTATGTTTTTCACACAATATATCTTTTCCTTTTTTCAGTATTTCTCTTTCTGTTTTTTTATTGTAGCCTTTTCCACCATGGCACACTGTGTGCTTAAGGTAGTATCAGACAGTGATGCCCTGCACTGCTCTGATCGGCCCAGCAGATTGAGTTTTAAATACTCCAGATCATCCCTGCGTCCACTGGGCGTGAGGTGGGGTACACCCTGGATAGATATCCAGATCATATCCACACGAATGATCTGTGGTTTTGTGCTGATGCCTTTTCTGCTCTGTGAAGTTTACTGGACAAATTGTGATGAGAATCTCATAATGTTTTTCTGTTAAAGTAAATCAGAGCTATCAGGAAAGTGTAACCTCTGCCTTCAAAATGACACACTTTACTAAAATGACACTGAAACTGGCCTAAAACAGATTTAATACGCAGATTAAGTTTGTATAAAATGTCAGAGGGGTCAGATGTTCTTGCTATGCTTAGGGATGAGGCAAAATTAACTGTTATCGTTGCATCCAGCCTCCCTACAACCCTAAAGGATAAGTGGTATAGGTAATGGATGTGTTCTACCGTATCCAACACCTAAACAGTGGGATACAGTTACTCTTTTGCCCTCTTCTAATTCAAATTTCAGTAGCTGTACACTGTGGTACATTGCAGTAATAGCTGTAGCAGTGTTTCCCCTAGGATCTTTTCAGTTGTGCTGTTATGTATGCATCCATGAGTGTCTTATGCCGGACCCGTATTTACATATATTGTATAAGAGCTGCTTAAAATGACGTTAGAATGGTTATAGATGAGGTTACTCATGTTCGCCTTGTTGTGAGTGTGTTAATTCACTGTGAGGTTTTGACACTTGAAGGGCTGTGGAGGCCCAGATAGCTGCAGTAATAAATGTCAAAGAATTAAATGCTTCAATGCAGAAAATTTCATTATTTTGATTGGAAATACTGTATATAGCAATAGATGATAAATGTATTGTGTCAGAGTTTTAGACTTATTTGAAAATGCTAATAGAATTTGTGTATAGGACAAAGTTGCACCAGTTTAGTCAAAGTTTGCACTTCTTTGAAGCTGGCCCATACAATCGGGATATTGATGTAACCATTTTAATTCATTTGTGTACATTTGTGCGGGCAAAATAAAAAACTGTGCTCTCACTGTTTTTCAGAAATGAATCATTACATCTTCAAGCATAGACTCAGAACATAGTTAATATCCAAATTACTGATTTACTTGCACATTGTTTGTGCATCAAAAGGAACATCTGTACTTAATTACTTCTCAAATTATGAGTGATATTAGATAAACTGATAACTTGAGAAATAATGAAGCACAGATGTTTGTTTTGCTTGCACACATTTACAAATGTATGAGACCACTTTAGAGTCATTTGGGCATTGATGGGGTGCGGACATAATAGACAGATGCTTCAAATTTTAGTTTTTAATTTCTCAGAAATGATTTGAGCACAAAGGTGCACAAATGAATTTAAATAGTTTTTTTCCATATCATATCTGCAATGGCATTAACGTGTAGTCTAACATTATTAACAACTAATCATGTAGCTTGGGTTTTAACTATCACTTGGCCATGGACATTCAGAAATGTTCACTTTTTTAAACGTCACTTTTTTTTTGTTCTTGTACTTCTGTCATATTTCTACTGCCTTTGCCAAAGAAGTTAACACAGCAAAATACATTCTTTTAGGAGAAGTAGGTAGGTTTACCTTGTTGCTGTATGCAGCTTGTCCTGAAGTTTAATTTTCTGGCTGCTGCTCATGCACACATAAACAGCCTATGCTGGACTGCTAAATGGTGACAAATATGTGCCTGTATTTGTTTGTGTGTGCTTGGTAGGATGCCCTTTGTTTCATACTAGCCCCAGTCAGCTTGAATTCATACACAGCTGAAACAGGAAGTGAGGAAGGTAGTCAAATTTGCATGAAAAGGTCTGTTTAAAGCAGGATTTCATTAACCTTATGTTTGTAAAAATACAGTACTGTGCAAAAAGTTTTAGGCACTTAAGATGTTTTTACTCTTATCCTTCATCAGTAGCATCAGAGAGGTGTCTGATCAGTCCCAGATTAAATCTGCAGCAGGACAATGAGTCCAAACACACAGTCAGCATCATAAAAAACTTTCCTCAGAGACAAGAAAAACAAGGAGTCCTGCAGTAGATGGTCTGACCCCCACACAGAGCCCTGATCAACATCATGGAGTCAGTCTGGGATTACATGAAGAGACAGAAGACACTGAGACAGCCTGAATCCACAGAAGAACTGAGGAAACTTCTCCAAGATGCTGGAACAAACTACCTAAGTACCGGTGTACTGAGGAGAACTGGAGCTGTTTTAAATGCAAAGGGCGGAGGGGAGTCATAGGAAATACTGATCTGATTTAGTTTTCTTCTGTTTACTGCACTTCGCTTGAGATTAATTAATCATAGGATTCTTTTTGACAGCATCCTCACTTTACCTTTAGTGCCTAAAACTTTGCACAGTACTGTACATTTTTCCATATAGTTCAGAAACCCTGGTTAAACCTACAATACATAATTTTTGTCTTTTGTCTGGAAATCAGTTGCAGCATCTCGTTTTAGCCGGTGCTGAATGTTGCCTTTACTGGTTAAAATGACGAATGTCGCTAGCAGTACATTATATCAGCTGTCACTAATTAATGTTGATTCTGTCAGCAATGTGATGACAGGACAAAATCAAACTTGTCTGTTGTCACTGTGTGTGCTCTCTACACATTCCTCTAGTTAAAGTTTTAAGGGAAGAATTATCTGTAACACCACTGTGACACCACTATAAAACCACAAATGAATTGAGTGTTTCTTTAGTTCCAACAAATCCAACAGAGTGAACCCTTCTTTCTTAAGGATCACGCCAGGTCAGTGTCAGGGGTACAACTCCCAACTGAACTTATTCACATCATACCAATAATTTTATCTTATAAACGTAATATTTTATCCATGACCTTCAACATTTGTATCTGTAATGAGAGTCATACATATACAATTATTAAATAAATTCAGTTTGAAATAAGAAACAAAATAGAAATTTTGTATTCAAATAGATTAAATAATTTCACTTGTAAATGGTCCCTCATACCCTAAAGACAAATTATTTGATACATTTTCATTGTGTCCCCTAGGTTCTTTATTTGCTCATTGAAGCAACCTAGTTACAGAGTCCGGAAAAAGACATGGAATTTCACATGGGGGCCACATTGAGATCCGTGCTGACAGTGCACTGCTTCTGTCTGCAGTCTTGATGAGTAATGCTGGATAATTTAGTCCGGGCAAACACAAACAGTCCGGGTTTTTCCTGGCTCTGAGTGGAGCTTCAGCTTTAGGCCCAGAGCTGTAGGGCCCAGGAACAGTTTATTTGATCAATTTTATGCAGTACTGGGGGGTGAAATATTTTTCCAGTAGGCTATTGTTGCATTTGACAGGGTAATAAAGCACACCGTTTCCCCATATATAGATTTTGTTTGGGTGGTACATTGAAAAAGATTTTCACCTAAACAAATTCTGACTTTATAGAGATCTGTGTGGAAACAGCTAAAATTACAGACTGCTAAAGTGGTTTATGTGCAGTCATTCACTACAAATCTTAATTACTCATCTTCATGTTAATTTTTTTCAGTTTCCAACACAAAGCAGCTTCCTCAAGAGTTTTTTAGAATCAAGTCAAGCAGTCAAGTTATTTACAAGGTCAATGATTTATTATTCTGTCCTGTTAGAAGATATACGTTTAAAATAGTAACAGAAAATGCAAACTGTGCAAAAATGATGCATCCTGGTTTTCAGCTATTATTGTTCAGGTGTTGACTACTTGATTAGTTAATAAAATGGCATAATCACAGCTTCCCACAGTCCATATAGGCATCAAATATCCTGTTTTGTCCAGTCAACAGTCTAAAGATAAAAATAGACCAAAACAGCATATCTTTACATTTGAGAGGCTGAAACCAGAAATGATTTTTGTTCTTGACAATGATAACAAATTAACCAGCTCTCAAAAATGTTGATCGGTTTTCTGTTTGTTTTTTCTGTTGTGACTGACTAATAAATTTATTGATTCAACACTAATTACACCCCATTGACTCATATAGAGGATGACACAGCACTGAGGTTATGAAGTTGAAAGCATTCATCAGCTGCTGCATTTGTCTTGTTCACAGGACAACCCCCCTGAAAAAACCTAAAAAAGAAGAGGGATCAGTCTGCACAGGTTTTCATCAAAGTATAAAACTGAAAAAGTTACGTGATTCATAAATACCTACAATAATGACTGCTTTTCCTCTTGTCAGATTTATATCTTTTTAACCCTTTTGTGTACATTAGTCATATTGTGGCTGTTCAATGAGCATAGCTCCAAAGATGTTGGTATATTGATTAGAGTGAAACCTTGACCCACTCTGCTTTGTTAGTGCTGTCAGCTTTCACAGCAGAGCTCTGCATGCTCAGTTTGCATGGTGTTGTTTTCTGCAGTTAGTTTTCAGTATTTTTAGCTTTTCTCCTAGCTCTGCTGCAAATGGTCAGCTTAAGGGCCTAACCACTGTCTTGGCTGGAAATACTGTTCATCTATTCAGAAACCATATTAGATGAGCCATTGTAAGGAATCTCATTTCAAATAAAGAATAGGGCTGGGCGATATGTGAAAAAATCATATTGCAATGTGATTTTTCATATTGCTCGATATCAATATATATTACCATATTATTTTATATAGAAATAATTATTTTATTATTTCTGTTGAACTTAGATGTTTTTACTCCTAAGTGAGATGTGAAGATACCATAAGGTCAATTTTAGGGCTGCCCCCTAAATGTTGACTATTTGATGCCTCAGTCAGGAAGAGCCTGATTCAACTCACAGAAGTGAGTCAGCAGGTGACACTTTTTTTAGCTGCCTCACAGTTCACACAGAGAGCACAGCAGGAGCAACAGAGTGACAGGCTGTAAACTTTACAACTAGATCTTGAAATGACCAAACTAATTGTGGAGTTAGATACTGGAGTTAGACACAATGACAGCGTGAGAAAGGCAGTGTGAGTCGCTCTGATTCTCTGCGCTCTGGTGTCAGGTGAGAGCTGTATGCTGGTCGTGAGAACAGACACTGGCGTTATGACGGTGTTATGAGTTAAAAGCGGCTGAGAGAACTGAGCTATGACCAAGATGCCAACTTTATGTCTGCAGTGTCTCGGCTTTATATATTTTATAGCAGCCTCCCACCGCAGGACAGTTATTGCAAAACTACTGCATTATTATAAATTTGCAAAATACTCGGTTGAGCCACAGGGAGAGAGAGAAAGAGGAGACAAAGAGAGCAAATGGTAGAACAAACTAGCTAACATTAAGCCACATTTGTATTTGTATTTTGTGTTTTCTATTGGTACAAATCCCAAATCCCCCCAGTTTTTATCAGTTGTGTCTGTCTCTACTGGCTCTCTGTACGTGTCAGTCCTCTGTCATTCAGGACTGTGTCCGCTGGGGCATCTTATTCAGTAACGCTGTTGCTTGAGTTTTTGTTAACATTTTCTGTCATCATTTTATATATATATATATATATATATATATGTGTGTGTGTGTGTCTGTGTGTGTGTATATATGTATATATATGTGTATATATATATATATACAGTTGCAAGAAAAAGTATGTGAACCCTTGGGAATTTCAGGGTTTTCTGCACTAATTTTTCCTAAAATGTGATCTGATCTTCATCTAAGTCAAGGGTATTGACAAATATAATGTGCCGAATGTGAACCCTTGAATTAATGACCTCAAAAAAGCTAATTGGAGTCAGGTGTTAGCATACCTGGAGTCTTGTTAAGAAAATAAGTTTGGAGGTGTGGACTAGAGCTACTTTGACTGATAAAAACCACTCAAACTTTTTGACTTTACTCATCACAAGAAGAATACGCTTATGTGAGCCATGCCTCGTCAAAAAGTTTTCAGAAGATCTATGATCAAGAATTGTTGATTTACATAAAGCTGGAAAGGGTTATAAAAATAATTTCAAAGACTTTAGAAATTCACCAGTCTACAGTTAGGCAAACAATCTACAAATGGAGACACTTTGAGACTGTGGTTACTCTACCGAGACGTGGGCACCCAGTCAAAATGACCCCAAGAGCACAAGAAGACTGATCAATGAGGTAAAGAAACAACCCCGAGTGACAGCCAAAGATTTGAAGGCATCATTGGAGCTGGCTAACATCTGTGTTCATGAGTCTACAGTACATAAAACATTGAACAAGCAGGATGTCTATGGCAGGACACCACGAAGGAAGTCACTGCTTACTAAAAAGAACATTGCTGCACGCAAGTTTGCGAAAGAGCACATTGACACTCCACAGTGGTATTGGCAAAATGTTTTGTGGACTGATGAAACTAAGATTAAACTATTTGGAAAGAACACGCAGCACTACATCTGGTATAAAAAGGGCACTGCATATCATCATGAAAACATCATCCCAACCGTAAAGTATGGTGGAGGAAACATGATGATTTGGGCCTGCTTTGCTGCATCAGGGCCTGGCCAGCTTGCAATCATTGAGGAGAAGATGAATTCCCAAGTGTATCAAAAAATTATTCAGTATAATGTGAGAATGTCAGCTGAATCTCTGTAGAAGTTGGGTGATGCAACAGGACAATGAGCCAAAACACTAGAGCAATTCCACAACAAAATGGCTTCAGAACAACAAAATCCACCTTTTGGAGTAGCCAAGTCAGAGCCCAGACCTCAATCCAATAGAGATACTATGGAATGACTTGAAGAGAGCCGTATACATGAGACGTCCAAAGAATATGACAGAGCTAAAGCAGTTCTGCCAGGAAGAATGGGCTAAAATTCCTCCTGAACAATGTGCAGGTCTGATCTGATACAGGAAGTGCCTGGTTGAGGTTATTGCTGCCAAGGGGGGGGGGGGGGGGGGGGTCAACCAGCTATTAATTCCAAGGGTTCACTTACTTTTTCCACTACCATTTTGAATGTTGAATGAGTGTGTTCAATGAAAGATTAAAAAAAAAAAAAAAATGTGTTATTATTTTAGGCACATTATATTTGTCAATACCCTTGACTTAGATGAAGATCAGATCACATTTTAGGAGAAATGAATGCAGAAAACCCTGAAATTCCAAAGGGTTCACATACTTTTTCTTGCAACTATATTTATATATGTGTATATATATATATATATATATATATATATCTGTATCTGTATATGTATATGTATAATTTTGTTGGCTAAATTTACTGACCTTTGGCCTAACTCTGCATTGGTCATTATTTAATTCTTTTTGTAGATAATCATTGTTCTGCTGTACTGTACTGTATGAAACTCTACTGTTTCATACCTACTGAAATGTGACAGTTGCTTTAAACAGTACCAAATATATAACCCTGCCTACCTCATGTCCCTTTCTACTGAAGACATGTCAGAAAAGGGGTGATTTTATATTCAGGTATCTGTGGTTGTTTTTGCTGCCAAGTTAACCTCTGTGTTTTGATCACTCTACACATGGTTGGGAAAATCCTGATATCAGAGACTGATGCCGCAGGATCATCCTTTAGCTTTGACTTCTGGACAGGGATGTATGTTGTCCATGTTGTGAGTTAATAATGTTACATAAGGCAGATTTTTTCTGCAACATCTCCAGTACAGTGAGGACGCTGAGGCTGCAGAGAACATTTGCTCTTCACTGTATCTGCCATAGTTTACTTAAGCAGCTGCACTTATGGATTTTTCCACGAGATGAGAGTTACAGTGACATCATTGAAATTTTCTTGTGTTATATTACATTTCAGCAACTATTTCATGCATATCAATTATGTGTAATAACATGTAAATATTGAATTCATGTCGTGTGGTATGACTGCGTATAGCATGGTATTATATCAGTTTGTCTACTGTCAGCGATTATGTCATTTTGTTACACCATTCATACCATGGTATTTATCCCTGTAATATCTTTTAGTAAATTAGGCCATTGTGGACATTGTTACAAATCAATTAGCAAGACTTCGTTATTGGATTTGATTTTCTTGAAGGTTTACCTTGTCAAAATTCAAATGGGTGACAAAGTACAGTAAAAACCAGAAAAATGAGTGCAGGAACAGGATGACAATGGTCCCATTCATAGGGCTTGAGGGGTCACTGAATGGTTTTGATAAATATGAAAATGATATAAATAGTAAATTGACTGCATTGTTTATATAACATCTTTTTTTATTATTTTTAGCATATTTTCTTTTTGTGTCAACCACTCAGTGCATTACACTACAAGTCACATTCATGCATACACACATATAGTGCTTGTTCTACACATAGAGCACTCTTAACACACACACACTCACATACCAATGGTACAAGGATACGTTGGCACACAGACTGGAGGAGCAAGGAATTGAACTGCTGACCCTTTGATTAATGTGAATCCTTAACATTCACCACAGATGAGGGAATATCTTCACAATCTCTAGTACATAGTGGCTATGGCTCAGGAGGTAGAGTGGGTTGCCCACGAATCCAATCCAAATTGCTCCTGATGGCATTGGATGAATGTGTGTGTATGTGTTAAGAGTGCTCTATATACACTGAACAAGCACTGTATTACTGTGTGTTTTTGAATGGGTGAATGTGACTTGTAGTGTAAAGTGACATGTAGCTTTGAATAGTCAACATGATTAGGAAGGTGCTACATATGTGCAGTTCATTTACTGTTTACCAACACCTAAGACATTGGTTTTTCACCCACGTGTATTGATGTGTATCATGATATAAAGTTACATATACCATGATAAAGGACTATTTTCATTCATATTACTCATACCTTATGTCAACAATACAGTTAGGAAATACATTACATAGACATGTGATATATATATATATATATATATATATATATATATATATATATATATATGTGTGTGTGTGTGTGTTATTTTGAAAGTGTTCAAAACTACTAGTTCTATTTGGTCATCAGTAGTAGCATTACAGACAGGGGACAAATAAATTTCAGTCTTTGTTGTTTTTATTATCATGATAGATCTGACCTGCAGAAAAATACAGATCATAATTTTGTTTAAATTAACTACAAATAAAAAGAGATCTGGCACCAACAGGAACATCCTATTTCCTAACATCCCATTACAGTGGGCTCTCTAATTAATGAGCCTGTATCATGTCTAAACTATAATGGTTACACCTTGCAAATGTATGTTGTACTGTCTAATTACAAATAATCACAGTTGGATTGTATTCAATCTGACCAGCATGTCTCTTTAGGTAAAGTAAGTGTTAGTATTTTTAGTCAGTGTGCAGTGGCTGCTACAAGTTTGGTTTAATTGTCACTATTGCTGTCAGCAGTCACACAACTATAGCGTGATTGCTGACAGAAGTCTTTGCTTTTTATTCTCTCTTGACATGTTTTCTTCTGTTTGTCCTTTGATGAGCTACTTTGATGAGATGCTTGCGGCTAGAAACATCCTTTTTTTTTGAATGGTTTTCTTAAGTGAAGGAGCGAAACATGATGAATCATCATGAACATCTCAAAAAGAATATGGTCTACAAGACTGAAAACAGCTTGCCCAAACTTATTTACTTATATATTTCACACTTAAACATGGTAACAATAGCACCACCATATGGTGAAAAATGACCTAACAAATTTTGCAGAATATTTTGGCTAATATCTCAGCAACCATGGGGCAAAGAAGAAAAATTCCAGTGATGATGGATTCAGTGTATGATACTGAAGAGATTCATATAAGCCACGGCCATTTGCAAACATTTTCTGCAAGTTTGGATTTTTTGCTCAGCCTATTTTTGACTCCCTTTCTTCATTCTTCATCCAAGCTTTACCAAACTTGGTGCATTTTGAGATGTCACGTATCGTTTGTCCATGATTGGCTGACAAACTTTTCTGGATGGCGTCAAATCAATTCAACCTGCTATGACTAAATGTACATAATTTGGCTCAACTGCACCTCCAAGTTTGATAGAGTTTCACCACTAGGCAGCCATTTTTACTGAATTGATTTTTAATAAATATGACTGGGATTTAAAAAAAGGTCTGAGAAAGGATAAAGGTTGTCAAATTAAAACTCTTTATTTTCATTACAGAAAAAAATCCTTTCTGTGCTGCTCCACCCACCCTCCAGTTGTTGCAGTTGACTGTCTAAGGGTGTGTGTATGTTTGTGTGTGTGCGCGTGTGGGTGTGTGCGCGCGCGCGGGAGTCAGGGGTCAGGGGTGACTGGATTGAGGCCATCAAATCCAATTCAGCTGGCTAACTGTCTGTCTGTGGCAGTCAGAACCTGGACTGGATTAATCTTTGTGTCACCTCTGATCTAGTTAGCAGTACCACACTCGCCCATCAGTCTGAAGTTTTATTCATGGAAAGGCATTATGCTTTGGACATGAAAACTCTGTTACCCTCTAAGTAGACCTAATGTCTAGCTCTGGAGAAAATCTCTGTTAACTTGTTTGTGTGAAGTATTTTGGTAGTATTGTCTCTTCCTTGTTTTTTTGTTTACGTCTCGTAGGGATTAGTCTCTGAACTGATCTTGGCACTACTTCCTTCGGCATTCCAGTAAGCATCACACAGCCCTGAAGCACACCACAGACCTAAATACCAAGCTGCTCCTTAAGGCCCACTCTGCTCTCTTCCTCATCCTTTTTTCTAGAGATGTCAGCCTCTGTCTTTCCCTGATTAAAGAAGAGGAAAGCAGTGTGAAACATCAGATCAGAAACTTGTCCTAAGCAATTAGGTGGAAGAGATTATCTTGTTTCAAGATGTTCAAAGATGTTTACTGAGAGTATTTATTTCTAAACACTAGGGATGTAATGGTATTGTTAAACTACCAATATCACAAGAACAAAAGTGTTGCGATACCATTGTGGACCTGGACATAATAAACGATAGGTCTTCTGTTCAAAACTGTAGTTTTGTTATGCCCGTGGTGGAGTAGAGCGAAGAGAAATGCAAACCACAGATACTGTATTCTAATCTTGTTACCAAGGTATTATCGTATTGTGAGATTTCATATTGTTAGATCCCTACTAAACGCCAGTGTTATTTGACTTGATTCTTCTTCAAGTTTTGCTGGTAAATAAAAAGCTGCCCTTGAGTAATATAGTGATTAAGGTTAAGTCTGTAAGATGTGACCTGTGGCTCTGTGGTAAACTCATTAGCTCAGGCAGACATCAGCTTAGTTCTTGTGCTTCTTACCTGAACCAGGGTTTTCCCAGATCTCCGCTGTCTGTTGAGAGCATCAAGGGATGCGGTCTCAACTTTTTCGTAAAGTTTTAGACCAAAGTTAATTGGATTTCTAAAGATTTCTCTTTAAATCCAGTTTCTCTTTTTTAGTCAGTTTTTTGACATCCATCTCTGAAGCCCGGCATGTCTGTATATGCATTTATACATGATACAATGCTAATGATGGGCTATCTAAGCTAACTTTTAGCTTTTTTGTAGGCCAAGGTGGACCTACTGATACCATGGGCAACAATGTGTACTGTGATTCTGTGCTTTTGTATTCGCCAAGTTATCAAGTGCTTGATAACTGTGTGGAATTCCAGGAACTGCTCTTGCGGTGAGTCCACCTGTTTGAATATAGTTTGCAAAGCAATTGAGTATTTAATAACATAAATTGGTCTGTAGAAGCTTTTTTGTTTTAATGCAGACCAGATAATATTTTAGTCACATTGAAGTCGCATTGTTAGCTCTTACTGTACCTGACAGTTAATTAATAACCCATTTCTGGTTAAGTTGAAAATGTGTGCATATGACCACAGTTTTCAGCTGTTGAGGACTGAGCAGATTAAAGATTTCTCTGGTGTTTATGGAAGTTAGCCTCATTTGCCAGATTCTCCAGGCTTTTTAAATAGTTCTTCAGATTTTGTTTAGTCCCATTCATCATATGGTTTTTCATTCATGAAATCAAATCCAAACCTCAGAGATTTCTATACAGTATATTTCTAAATCTTAGATCTGTTCACATTTCACAATCACATTTTCCAGACTAACAAAAGACATTCCAAATCAGTGCACATGCCTCACTTTTATGTCAGATGTCTAGCCTTCAAGAGTTTATCCAAGCAAATGATCTACTTGGCTACTTGAGGACTTTACACACCAGGGGCAAGATGAATAAACAACACCAAAACGCTAAGTAATCAACTGCAAATATACAGGAGCTGAAGCTCTACCATGCCAGTTGATAGTTCGGATGTTACTTGCTGCAAGTGGTTCAAGTAGGGCTGCATGATAAGATGTCTACTTAATGGATATAGCGTTATCACAATGTACGGTTATTTTAAGAATGTAATTATTCATCTTGATATTTATCTGTTATAACTTAATAATTAATAATCCAGCTGGGTGAAATTCATTCTGAACTTTGTGAATTGAATCAAATCAAATTCAGAGATAAATGCTGATATTCAGCCCTAGGAATAAATAGCCACTCTCACAATCTGGCTCTTAAGACCATGACAAAATGAGAAATGGACTATAGATGTATAAACTGCAATTTAGGGATAACTCCTTGTTTGTAAAATTTTATAGCCTGTCATGCTTTCAATGAAACTGCTACAAAAAATAAAAATAAATAAAATAAAATAAATAAAGATAGATAACTAGGGGTATGAATATCAGGGTGCAACTCTAATATTTACTGATTGATGCTGCTACAATCAGTGTACAGTCAGCCTGCCAGTCTGTCAGACCTTGAACCAGGTGATTTTTTTTTTCTTGCCTTTCTGTGTGCAAAACATCCACATTATTAAAATCCAAAGCTAATCATTTTCCATATGACAGATCTGGACATCATCTTGGTTCTCAGTTCATCCTTCATATGCCCAACTTTAAAAGAAGTGCTGTGTGTCACAGTTTCAGTGTCCAATTATTTGCAAACTCACTGGATTGGAAAAATTAAAAGTTTATGATTTTGATGTTGTGAGCTGTTGTACTTGTGAGAAATCACACAGTTGTCAAGGGATATAGTTACTTGATCGAACTGGTGTCTATATCGCGCCGGGCCAGTAACCAGCATTTCAGTTTTGTCTGAGTTAAGAAGCAGGAAGTTTCGAGACATCCAGCTTTTAACAGAAGACAAGCAGATCTCTAGTTCCCTAATTTGAGCAGCATTGTCAGTCTTTATAGGCACATACAGCTGGGTATCATCAGCATAACAGTGAAAATTAATTCCATGACTCTGAATAATTTGGCCAAGAGGAGAAATATAGAGAGAAAAGCAGGGGGCCAAGAACAGAACCCTGGAGTACGCCATATTTCACATCAGAAAAGGCTGATATGGTGTTATTACCACAGACACACACACACGGAGTTCTGTCAGATAAGTAATATTTTAACCAGCTGAGGGCCAGGCCAGAGATTCCAAATCCATTTTCATTCCATGAGTATACAGTGGTCTATAGTATCAAAGGCTGCACTAAGATCAAGTAAGAGGAGCAGGGAGGTGGAATCTGAATTCAGAGAGAGTAGAAGATCATTTACTACTTTAGCAAGTGCTGTTTCAGTAGAGTGAAAGGCCCTAAAGGCAGACCAAAAGGTTAGAAAAGATTATTATCAGCTAAGTGAGCTGAAAGCTGCTGAGACACAACTTTTTCTAGTATTTTAGAGAAGAATAGAAGATTTGAAACAGGCTGATAGTTACTCAAAGACCCAGGATCAAGGTGTGGTTTCTTAAGTAAAGGTTTAACCACAGCTGTTTTGAAGCTAGAAGGAACAGTGCCAGTCGTCAACGATAGATTCACAATATTCAGCACTGGAGGGCCCAAGACTGGCCAGAGATCTTTGGAGAGTTTACCTGGTAAAGGGTCAAGAAGGCAAGTGGTGGGTTTAGAAGCTAGTACCAGCTTAGATAATGAATCAAGATATACAGTGTCAAAATTCATCAGAGCAGAAACTGTCTGAGACTCCATGTGATGCTCAGCTGGTTCTGCAGCAGATGCCGGAGAAAATGAACAGATTTTTAATCTAATCTCATCTATATTACTGCAGAAAAAAATCTGAAACTCATGAGCAGTAAAGGGCGAGCAGCTAGGAGCTTACTGCTTTCAGCGAGTTTAGCCACAGTGTCAAAAGAAATCTAGGTTTATGTTTACCACTATTGATTAAGTTTGAAAAATATGCTGCTCTGGCAGTAGACAGTGTACGCTTATATTCCAGAACACCCTGGTGCCACTGGCGATACAGAGCTTCTGATTTTGATTTGTTGTGCTCTAATTTCCGGCAGGCTTGCTTCAGAGCATGTGTGTCATCTGTGAACCAGGGCGTAGACCTCTTTGACTGTCTTAACTTTAGTGGTGAGAGGTGCAACTGAATTGAGGAGACTAGACAGGGTTGTATTTAAATCCCTGGTACAGTTTTCAACAGAACCTATTGCTGCAGTAAAAGGGGCCAGAACCTCTGGTAGTTGCTCACCAAGAACAGTTAAAGTTGTGGGACATATGTGTCTGGTGGAAGATACATTTGAAAACATTTTAGGGTGACAGGGTAAAGTTGCATCAAATTTGAAGAAAATGGTCAGATAACAGATGTGACAGGAGAGATAATCAGATTAGACACTTCTATCCCACGGGAAAGAAATCAGGTCTAGAGTGACTGGTCTACCAGTCATATCCAGTCATATCCAGATTATGTCCAAGAATAAAGTCCTTTATCAATAATACCTTAGTAGAAAGTGATCTAATATTTATAAAGCCAAATTTGAGGATCATATTGAACCTGGAGCTGCCAGTAGCAGCCTGGCGTGGCCAAAGTACTTATAGATGAAGTATTAGTAGGAATAAGCCATCTAGTGTTTCTATTAGGAAATTTTGGTGGCCTTTTATTCAATGCTTTATGGGACATAGCACTATCACCAGTGGCAGGAGTGGTGATTTGTACAAGGGGGAGTGATTAGTATGGCGGGGAATGGAGACATCTCAGTGCAGTAGATCAGGGTATCAGTCTGAGCATCTAAAGTCTGCAAATTTTCCTGGTTAGATTTATCATCTAAGCTAGTGGACTCCAAAACCGCACCACCTAAAGACCTAGCAGGTTCTCTAATCACCTGCGACCTGCCGAGCACTAGGGCCCTACTGTCAAACCCAACGTAAACACCTGTCTATATTCCTAGATAAAATAGCAGCGAAATAGCAGCTGCATCCTACCACTCCAGTAGGATGCAGGCCATCTACCTTCGGCAGGTCAGGGTGGCCCCAGAAAGAAGGCCAGTTATCCACAAAACTATATCCCTTCTCACTACAGTGATGAACCAGCCAGCAGTTCAGAGACGTTAATCTGCTGTACACCTCATCATTACCCTGCATGGGTAAAGGACCAGAGAAAACTAATCAATGCCGACACATCTTTCTGGCAAACTCCAAGCTAAACTAGCTTTGGTGACCTCATACTGCTTCATTCTAATATTATTGGTGCCGACATGAATCACAATGTTGCTATAGCTAGGTGTGGAATGTGCCGTGAGCCCCCTGCGTGATGCCAGCATCCTAAGATTATCCTCTATGTCAGAAGCTCTGGCCCCAGGTAGCCAGTAAATATTGGCTGGCGAAGCTAACCTGACATTGCGAGTGATGGAGTCCCGTATGACTAGAATGCATTGTTTAGCCCTGTCAGCAGGAGCGGGGGAGACATGCTGGCGAACAGGACTACCAACAGGGCTAGCAAGAGCCATAAACCGGTTTGCAGTCGGGAGAGGCGACTGCATTATTTTTAAAGCACTTTACATTTGAGGGGAAATCTCAAAGTGCTATACAACAGACAATAGATTAAAAACAAATTAAAAACGGGCCATAAAACATAAAGTAAGTAGCACTCCATTTAGTGTGCTTTCCTGAACAGAAAAGTCTCTAGCCGTTTTTGAAACAGTCCACAGTCTGTCTACGTCAAATTTGACCCCCAAATAGTTGATAGTGATAGTGAGGAGCAGATTGTGTTTACCTTGGTGGTGAAATGTGCAATGAAACTATTGCACTGCTCCTCTGTGGAATTATTGCAGGATTTGGAGTTTGAGCAGATGATTTATTATGGAAAAAAGTTGTTTAGAGTTGCCGGGACCATTATTGATTATGTTTAAGTAATATTGTGATCTGCCAATGGCAAGTGCTCTGCAGTAGTGTTTTTGGCTTGGTGTTTGGTAGAGGCTTGTAGTTTGTAGCAGCTAATGCTAGCCCAAGCCAAACACTGGCAAAGTGAATGCGAGCGGTTAACCGGCTACAGAGGTGATGATCCAGGAGATAGCACTGGAAAGGCGGTCCACAGAAGATCTCAGATGCCATTTACAGAAAAGTCCAGTGGTGTTGATCAGTTTGGAGACCGATGATGGCCAACGCCGCTAATACAGTGCGGGTTAGCTCGACAGCAGCAGCAGGTAGGATTACTCCAAGAACAGCAAATTGACAGCCGCTAGATATTAAGGCTTTGTGTAAAGTTCAGAAAACACCTACTAGGGCACATCAAATAATCAAGCAACTTTCAAATAACTATCCAATGGCATGGAGAGGTGGCGAACAGTCAGCGCCTGCGTCCTCTCCCCACTGCGTTCCACAGTGTCCCCTGCCCTCATCTGCCTCACAGCAAGACAAGACGAGAAATAAGGGAGACGTTGATTCATGAAGAAGACTGGAATGTGGTGTGATTTATGGTAAGGGATCTGGTTAATGCCTTGCAGATAGATGTAAAGATAAATGGGGAACAACCCTAGTCATGGTCTGTAGATCTGTAAGAGTCCAATCTCTTTTAGAGACCTTGCTTAACTCTAATTTTTTCCTTGCAGAAGTGTTGTTCAGTTGCCTCAAACCTTCCAAAATATTGGTCTAGTTCAGGGGTGTCAAACTCAATTGCACAGGGGGCCAAAATTCAAAACACAGTTTAGGTCGCGGGCCGAACAGGATAAACATTTATTGAACACACTAAAACTAAATGTTTTGAACATAAATATGAATAAAAACAGACAGGAATATTATTCCGGAATAAATAAACTTAAACTTTAAATAACTTAAAAATATTTTGCTCTCCATGAAAATATATCCTGTCAAAATTATACAAGTTAGAAATATGAACATGCTGCAAAAAACACCTGAAAAATAAATAAAAATTGTGACACTGCTTGTGCTTTAACTAAACGTTAAAATAACAAATCAAAACATTTGAATTTCTTTGCTTTTATGTCATTTTATTAGAGCTGGATGCTTGGCATCTTTTTTTGGCAACAAGTTCTTTTATGTTTGGTGTGAGGTCCTGTGTTGTGGAGATTCTCAGGATGGACTGCAGGTGCTTATCCGTGTGTGCTGTTTTGTTAGTCTTCATCACTGAGAAGAGCTTCTCACACAGATATGTGCTACCAAACGCACAAGGTTCAAGCCGCATGTAGACGGAGCTGGGGCATTGCTGCGGGAATGGAGTGAATAAACTGGTGCGGGCACTGCAGTGTCGTACTTTGCCTTAGTGTCCCATTACACTGCAGCTCAACCGCTCCATCTGAATCTGCACAGGTGCAGTTTCCACGGCAAATGGGTTGCGAAGCAACTCAAAGTTCTTTTTCTGTGCTTCAAAGTCACCAAAGCGCTGTGCGAACTCAGTGCGCAGATTGACGCGGGAAGTGTTCGGCAAGGCAACTGAAGCGCTGCATTATGGGATCGGTAGTTTATTGTGATATCAGTGCTTCATATCGCCGGCCATTAATGACAATAATATAAAATGATCTCTAGTTCGTTCGTTGTGCTGTTTTCACAGGATGGAGTGGCAGCTTTGGTAGTCAGTAAAGCTTGAATGCCCTGCCACATCCGTCTGGTATTCATTGGGTCTTGGAAGATGTCCTGAGTTTTCTGACCATGAGCCTGCTTTGCAATCCTTATGGCACAATTTAGTTTTGCTCTCACTGTTTTGAGCAACGACATGTCACCTGATTTAAAACCATTGTTTCTTGACTTAAGCATTGCATGTACCTCATTTGTCATCCAGGGTTTCTCATTGGCTCATTCTCACTGACTCATTCTGTATGTAGGCCAACACAATCTGAGCATACTCCTCTATCTGTGTGTGTTTGGTTTACAGTTGCAGCGTCTTGAACATGTCCCAATCAGTGCATTCAAAACAGTCCTGCAATGCTTCTATAGCTCCTGTGGGCCAGACTCTCACCTGCTTTGTGGTGGGTTTTTCCCGTATCAGCAGGGGCTTGTAGGTGGGGAGAAGCATCACAGAGAGATGGTCTGAAGAGCCAAGGTGGGGACGGGGTGCTGCCTTGAATGCCTTCTTGATGTTTTTCATAGGCCAGGTCCAATGTGTTCTCTCCCCTGGTTGCAAAGGCCACACACTGGTGGAAATGAGGGAGAACTGTCTTCATAGTAGCCTGATTAAAGTCACCAGCTACAATGAAAACACCCCCCGGATGAGTATTTTTGAAGTCAGTGATGGAACGGTAGAGGACACTCAGGGCTTCTTTGGTATTTGCACTAGGGGAATGTACACTGCTGTGATGGTGATAACAGTGAATTCCCTGGGCAGGTAGAAGGGCCTACACTTTACAGTCATAAATTCAGTGTCTACAGAGCAGTGACTCGAGACAACTGCAGCATCTTTGCACCAACTGTTGTTAGTGTAGACGCACACATCTTCACCTCAGGATTTACCGGTGAGAATGGTGGTCCTGTCTGACCAGAATGTTGTTAGCCCTACCAAGGCTTACAGTGTTGTCCGGTACAGATGAGTTGAGCCACGTCTCTGTCAGGATTATGACGCAGCAATTCCTTACTTCCGTGTTTGCTATTAAATCCAACTTCAGATAGTACAGTTTGTTCTCCAAGGAGCTGACATTCAAAAGCAGGATGGAGGGAAGTGGTTCTGTGGAAGTTAGCTTTTAGCCTAGCCTTTAGCCCTCTTCAACAGCCCCGCTTTCGCCTTCTGTCGCACCGCCTCCGTCTTCTCCGGTGATGGGTTGTGCTGATCGGAGACTTTGCTGCTTCGTAGGCCGCCAGGTGTAACTGGCGTAGCAATCTGAGGCTCCGTAGGCTATCCAGAGTGCTGGTGTCAACAGTACACAAACTGTGGTGGCTGCGTAATTCCAGTACTGTCCCTCGGTCATAAACAATCTTAGTGAATCTATACTTTGAGCTAACTATTAAGTTTTGTGGCATATCAATTGTACAAAGTTCAGTGTTTATCAGGAGTCACTGTGGCCACAGGTGATCATGTTGCTCCTCTGTGGCCACCATATTCTCATATGAAAAGGGCAAAACTGCCAGCCCACACTCAAATGTGATGATGCGTGTGAGCATAAGTGCGTCACACTAGAACCTTTTATGAAGTTCTCACAAATGTGTTGCATTCCAGGTTGCTTTGCTTTCACCTTCTGTCCAGTTTATCACAAACCCACTCTGTGGGGTTAAACTCTGGAGACTGTGCTGGTCTTCCATCATTGGAAGCCACTGTCTGTTTTTTTTTTCTTCTAATGTTTTTGGCTCATTATCTTTCTGTAGGATGAAAACCTGACCAACTAGTCTGTCTTCCTTTGTTGCTTGCCTTTTTCTCACCATTCTGGTAGCAATATACAGAACTACTTTCCACCCTACAGTATTGTCTAATAATGCATCAGAGGATGTAGTAACACAATTTATTCAACATTACTTTTGTGTGTAAGTAATCAACAAAACTTTGGGCACCTTTAGGAACTGTTTGTATTAACTTTCAAGACTTAAGGAAAGGTGTAAGTTTCTTAATCCCTGAAAAAGGCTTGTTTTACATGATTTTTCAGTTTTAGTTTTTTTCTGTTAACAGGAAGAATGGGGGTGTTCCAAAACTTCTGACCAGTAATGTTTTTTGAGGATCGATTAATTGTCTGATGAATGAAAACTGAGTTATGTTTGGGATATGTACTATTGAATATAGAGTGACAATGTAATGACATTTTATTTTTAAATTCTACCTAATTGGTTTGTCCAGAATTTATTGCTGGTTATTAACACTAGCCTTTTGGTTGCAAGGCTATCAGAGACCTTTGACAGTTGTTCCCGTCCTTGTTCCTTGCATATCTTTTCTTATATTTAGACCAGTGTTTTGTTCCTTTATCTGGATTATTGAATGGATCTTAAATTAATTTCCTTAAGGACTATCTGGCACATTTTTTTTTAACTTTCTCAACTTGACCTTAGGTAATGTAAAAATTAATTATGTAGAACAGCTCAGTCTATGTCCTATATGTCCTATTATGTTCTGCTTTTTTGTTTTTTCAGTTTTTTTTTCTGTATTATTACCAACTTGCTGCACTCTGCCTTAATGGGGATCTCAGTGATTGTAAATGTAATAATGCTGATCTCACACACACACACACACACACACACACACACACAGAGAGAGACTTTTCTCTGTCCAGAGTAGCCAGTAATAAGATTAGAAAATGGTAGAACAAACAGGGAGAGAGACAGAGGAATGGGGAAGTGACAGAGGGGTCATCTCTTTCCCATTCACAAGTGAAGCATACGACACCACAGCTAATAGTGGTGTTGTTGTGGTTGTTGAATTCTGGGCACACATGTACACACAATCTGTAGCTTTTTATATTCTGGTAGGTTATGAATTTCATATAGAGCTGTATACATGGACACTTCAGAAAATTGATACAACAGCTCTGTTTGGCTAAATTGATACAAAATTGTTTTGAATCATATTTTTTCAATTCATCACAAATCAATACAGATTTGTATACTGTGTTTTGATACAATAACAAGAAACTCAGCTGTGCCCTACCACATGCCTCTAGCACCAGTCGAGTGTGTAGATGGTATAAATGTACGTTTTTGTGACTCACCCCTTATAAAAAAATCACCTTGGACTGGCAGCACCATTAACCTCAAAAGTAGCATGGCTGCTGATTTTACAAGCCGTGTGACCTACGTCACATAATCAACTCTGGTCGATAATGGTCATGACAGGTTTTGGAAGCCGGGGAAAATTTCTGATCATGTGGACTTCATGTACACTTAGATGGTCCGTGTATCGTATTTTTCTCCTTAACTCTAGGAACCACCAGTAAACCAGCATTTTGGTAGTGGGATAATAGGGAACTGCAAGCTCTGAAAACAGATGCCAGCCTTGACGTCACACATCCACTGAACAGAATAACTCTTCTGAAATGTGCAACTGTGTGGCTGAAAACTACTAATAATTGTAGGACCTCTTATTTGAACCAGTTAAGGGGAGTTTTTCAGGGCATGAGTTGATAAAATAACGATGAGTTGAAAATAAACTAATGGATGAAGAGTAGATACTAACTAATGCACCCCTGGACAAACATTTTAATACCTATAGCTTAATCTTGTCTTTTGAAAATAGTTCAGCTGTTTGGGCAGACATGCATTCAGTGCATGTTTGTCCCTCATCAGAAACTTCACACCCCCACTTTCTTTGAATTGGCATGGGTCGACAATGGTATATGAAGTGCTTTGTGGGACAGGTCTGGGATTGGTTTTGCATAGAGGCAGACAGTCTTGAGAGATAATCCTGTTTGCTTTGGTAACTATACTAATATGATTAAATAAAATCCTCTGTGGGGTAGGGCTGCACGATTAATCATATTAAAATTGCGATCTCAATTCAGAGCTCTATGTGATCTCATTTCTAAATGACAACGATGCATGAAGCCTTTTCTGCTGCATTTTCATCAGAGACACCCGCTGCATCAAAACGAATGCTCCTATTTCCCTCAGCCAGTGAGAATGTGCCATTACACCATGTGATTCAGAGCAGCTTAAACTCAAAATAAACCAGTGAGAGCGAGTGAGTGACAGCGGCTAATGACAAACTAGAAGACTAAGACTAAAAAAAAGAATAACGACTCGTCCACTGACATTCTGTGAGTCATATCAGGGTACTCCTTACTATTGTATCGAATAGTCGACATTTCAAGGGCAGCCTTAGAACCTTACACAATTTATTGCCATTACCTGACAAGCTCCCATAGACACAAGGAAATTACAGACTCAATCAGCTGCCACTTAGCCAAACATTCAATTCAGTTCAATTCAGTTCAATTTAATTTATTTATATAGCGCTGAATCACAATAAAAGTTATCTCAAGGCATTTTTCATATAGAGCAGGTATAGACTGTACTCTTTAAGCTATGGCCTGTCCTATATCAGGCACCATTATATTTTCTGTTCGCTTCCTCTTGTATCGGGTAAATTAGTGCAAAAAACATGCTGAAAAAAATTGTGAGAGAGAATCGTGATCTCAATTCTCAGCAAAAAATTGTGATTCTCATTTTTTCCAGAATTGTGCAGCCCTATATATAGTGGAGCACTTTAAATAAGACATGTCAAGCTCACCCAGCAACAAGAACAGTAAGATGGCAGTGTGCTATGATGCAACATTGTCTCTTTTTGTCTTTGTTTATATTTTAAACATTAAAAATTAACTTGTGTTGTAACTTAAAAAAAAGTAAATTAAACAAAAACCAAAGCAGTTTGTGAAAGGTATTTCCTGCCTGGGATTTTGCACCTACAGTCCAGAACTTTACTTTCCACTGTGCTTAGGGGCATAGTGTCTTTAAATAAGTAGGGAACTGCATTTGTTATATCCCTGTTTCTTCACAATTTTCTCATACATGGCAATGGACGCAAAAGTTGACATGATAGTTTTTTGTTTTGGTACTGCCCTGCTAGTCCTGCTAAAGCTTGGTGTGGACAGACACATTTTCATCCTCTTTCTGTGGTCGTGGGGATGAAACCTTTTCAGATGATAAAAATAGATTTGTTGTGTATTCCATCTTTGTTGGTACTGACGGCAACATGTTTTTGCAGGCCATCTTAATCTGGGCTTCATCACTTTTAAGGTAACCAGACCACATCCATATAATGGGTGGTCTGTTCTGAGGATAGCGTTCTCTACTCTCACTGTGACTGTCATCGGTTCCACTCATGTTTCTTACTTGTCTACCAACGGTACTTTATGACAGGAAATGGCTGTGTACTTTGATGTGGAAGTGGAAAACTGCTGCCTGACTGGCTATTTTGCATTAATACCTGCCTTGTGATGGGCTGTTAAAATTTAATGCCCAAATTGAATAAAAATGCCCTATGCTTATCGTCTTAATCAACATACATTTTATTGTGATCCCAGAACAATATTGTTTTATCACCCAGCTCTGTGGCCATCTATATCAAACAATGAGCTTGATCAATAAAGGTACTTAAAATTATTTGCAACATCTACATATTTTCTAAAAATCTAATTTGGGGAACTTCACTGAATGATGTAGGTTTTATAACCAATGATATGAAATTAGCAATACTTAACAAATAAATTCACCTAGCTGCAGCACCACAGGGGTCCTCAGGGGTCCTTTTGATGATATCACAGATTGCCACATGACTATAAGATTTTGATAATAATTTTAAAATGGCTTCTTCGTCTTGTTACACTTAATGACTTCTAACGAACTGTGAATCTGAGACAAAAGTCCCCTGGTTATTTCAATACTTAAGACAACAAGACATTGTCTGTTTAATAACACTCATTCAGGCACGCTGGGAAAAATATACACTTTTACTCAATATTTTATGTGTTTATTTAAGGGTGTAATGGTAAAATTGAAGTGTGGACCATTACACTGCATGACAATTTTGACTATCTGTAGTTTTATTTAATGTGTTAGTATGTATATAAAGTCACTTATGTAAATTCAATTTGATGTGTATACAAAAATGGGTGCATCACATTTTTGACCCATATTAAAGATGTGGATGAAAGACACAGAACAGAGAAAGGAGATAAAGACCAGGAGAGAGCTCAAATAAAATAAAATTCCAACATGAGAAGAGACTGAATTTCAGTAGACACACAGTTGAGGAAACTGTGTCCTATAGGAGCAGCTACACACCAGTGAAGTAATGTGTGGGAGTGTGTTTAATACTGCTGAGTCAGGTTGGAGGAGATATACTTCTATTATCACTGAGCTGGAAACCCCCCCCCCGGAAGTTCTGCTGGGAAACCTTGGTTGATACATGCCACCTAATTTAACATTGTTGTAGACCAAACACACCCCTACATGGAAACGTACAATATTATGCAAGTGGTTTTAATGTTGTCCCTTTAATGTGACTGCATAAACATTTAGGTCCCATAGCATTACTACACACACCAGGTTTTTTCCTGGCTCAGACTGAGTTAGAAGTTTCATCCTGAACATGTGTACTGTGCCTTCCCACTGGTCGAGCAAACACTTTTTACAAGCTACATATTTTAGTTCTAATACTACAAGGATGCATGAGGAGGTTTTAAAAAAAAAAAATGGCAGGATGAAATGTTCTGCCTCTGGTTGTGAAATGTGTAGATGAAAACAATGGCTTAAATACACTGTTCCACTACGCTGTAAGAGGGCGACGTTTTGCTGGTGTTAAATGTTTAAATGAAAACAAATGTTGCTGTTCAAAAGTGATGTTAAAATAACATAATGCTGGCTTTGCTTTAATATTCTTCTAATGACTTGGGAACTCTTGGGAATACCCTTGCCTCGTCTTACCATCCAACTCTTATCCTGTCAATAGTTGGTCCCTTCCAC